>NC_088869.1:5897781-6018044 GCF_032884065.1 Artemia franciscana | reverse complement strand
TAAATACCTCGCTCTTTATGCTAAAGTATTTTTAGTAATTTCAACTATTTATTCTACGGCCTTTCTGATTCAGGGGTCATTCTTAAAGAATTGGGACAAAACTTACGATTTAGTGTAAAGAGCGAGGTATTAACGAGGGTACAAACCCCCTCGTATACATAATAAAAATATAAGGTTATGAAAGTTTGTTACGTAAGTTAATTCTTAAGTTACGTATATTTTTTACTAATAAAAACGTTCGTTAAAAATTAAAATTTCTAGTTGCCTTTTTAAGAAACCGAAAAATTGGAGGGCAACTAGGCCTCCTTCTCCACCCCTTATTTCTCAAAATCGTCTGATCAAAACTAAGAGAAAGCCATTTAGCCAAAAAAGAATTAATATACAAATTTCATTTTAATAATTTATGTGCGGAGAGCCAAAACCAAACATGCATTAATTCAAAAACGTTCAGAAATTAAATAAAAAAAACTAATTTTTTTATCTGAAAGTAAGGAGCGACATTAAAACTTAAAACGAACAGAAATTACTCCGTATATGAAATGGATTGTCCCCTCCGCAATCGCTCGCTCTTTACGCTAAAGTTTGACTCTTTGCCACAATTCTACTTTTTAAAACAATTAAAAGCTTTAGCGTAAAGAGCGAGGGATTGCGGAGGGTACAACCCATTTCATATACGGAGTAATTTCTGTTCGTTTTAAGTTTTAATGTCGCTCCTTACTTTCAGCTAAAAAAAATCGTTTTTTTTTATTTAATCACCAACAATAAACAAATGAAACCTAAAATGAACAGAACTTAAAATAAATAAACGAGTCCAACTCAAAACGGACACAAACTAAGACGAGTAAGGCTGATCGCCCCCATGCCTTCTGAAAACATTATTGAAAACATCTTTACTTTACTGAGAACAATCCTTATTTCGAGCTGAGTGTTTCGATTTCTCATGATATAAAAAAACAGGGTCATGTTGTAGTCTCCCATATAGACAAGCGACTGAGTTCCGACTTTTATCCAAAATACTACGACTTCAAGAACAAGAAAAATAAAGGAAAAAAACAAAAATACTGTCATAACTAAGATTACTGAAAAAAACGACTAAGTAGCAAAAAGCTTTGAATAAAACTATACTTGCTAGACTGAAAATAACAACGTGCCACTCATGAAAATGTGAATTGAAAATTACTCCGTATATGAAAGGGGCTTTTCCTCCTCAACGCCCCGCTCTTTACGCTAAAGTTTGACTCTTTCTCTTAACTCTACTTTTTAAAACAGTAAAAAAAATTAGCGTAAAGAGCGGGGCGTTGAGGAGGAAAAGCCCCTTTCATATACGGAGTAATTTCTGTTCGTTTTAAGTTTTAATGTCGCTCCTTACTTTCACTTTAAAAAACTTGTTTTTTTTGTTTAATTTCTGGACGTTTTTGAATTAATGCATGTTTTGATCTTGGCTCTCCGCACATAAATAATTAAAACTAAATTTGCATATTAATTTTTTTTTGGCTAAATGGCTTTTTCATAGTTTTAATCGGAAGATTTTGAGGAAAAAGGAGCGAGGGAGGAGGCCTAGTTGGACTCCAATTTTTTAATTACTTAAAAAGGCATTAACTTTAAATTTTTTACGAACTTTTTCATAAGTAAAAAATATACGTAACCTAGGAATTAACTTACGTAGCGAACCTCTGCATTCGTATGTTTTTATTGCGTTTATGATGGGGCTCGCCCCTCGTCGATACCTCGCTCTTTACACTAAAGCTTAAATTTTTTTCCCAATTCCGTAAGCATGACCCCTGAATCACAAAGGCCGTAGAATAAGTAGTTGTAATTGCTAAAAATACTTTAGCGGAAAGAGCGAGGTATTAGGAGGAGGTAAACCCCTCATATGCGTTATAATGTCTGTTAATTTTCAGTTTTAATGCTGCTCCTCACTTTCAGTAGAAAAAACTTTTAATATTTATTTTTTCATTGTTTTTAAATAATGCTAGAAAATCCTGCGCCCCCTCCATTGAAAGTCTCTTCCCCCATGAGAAGTTTCTCCATGGAAAGATCCTACCACGTAACGCCTCCCCTCAACTCTCCTCCCCCAACCAAAAAATCCCCCTGAAAACGTCTGTACACTTCCCAGTAACCCATTACTATATGTAAACACAGGTCAAAGTTTGTAACTTGCAGCCCCTCCCACGGGGACTGCGGAGGAGTAAGTCGTCCCTAAAGACATAGTTATTGGGTTTTTCGACTATGGTGAGTAAAATGTCTATCTCAGAATTTTGATCCGGTGACTTTGGGGAAAAATGAGCGTGGGAGGGGGCCAAGGTGCCCTCCAATTTTTTCGGTCACTTAAAAATGGCACTAGAACTTTTAATTTCCGTTAGAATGAGCCCTTTTGCGACATTCTAGGACCACTGAGTTGATAAGATCCCCCCTGGAAAAAAAATAAATAAATAAATAAAAATAAATAAACACGCATCCGTGATTTGTCTTCTGGCAAAAAATGTGAAATTCCACATTTTTGTAGATAGGGGCTTGAAACTTCTACAACCGAGTTCTCTGATACGCTGAATCTGATGGTGGGATTTTTGTTAAGAACGTATGACTCGTAGGGGTGGTTCCCTCTATTTTTTAAAATGAGGCAAATTTTTTCAGGTAACCTGTGATTGGTAAGACTAATCTTGATGAAACTTATATATTCAAAATTATATATATAAATTCTTTTGATGTAACTATTGGTATCAAAATTCCCTTTTTTAGAGTTTCGGTTTAATAGAGACCACGATCTGTTTGATATATATATATATATATATATATATATATATATATATATATATATATATATATATATATATATATATATATATATATATATATATATATATATATATATATATATATATATATATATATATATATATATATATATATATATATATATATATATATATATATATATATATATATATATATATATATATTAAAAACAAGGATGGATTAACTAAGACAAATTATCTACTCAAAGTAAACAATAAAGTTGAAACTTTAAACGACTAACAGTTTAAAGTTACATTATATTTCTTTTTTTAATTGTTGGGAGGGGGCAACTGCATCCTCTTGCCCCCTTCGTCTCGCCTAAACAGCGCCACTGATAACTGTAGGCATATATATTGCAGGCTTTTACAATTCTAAGCAAAATTAAAATATGAAATTTTGGATCTGATACCAAGGGGGGTTACAGAGTTACTCAGGGAGGAAAAGAGGCATACAATGGGGCTGCTTGCATCAAAATAGCATTTGATCTTTAAAAGAGCATTAAAACTTTCAGTTTTTAATCAAATGAGAACTGAACCCTTCCCAACGTACGAAATGGCTGGAGAAAAACACGCAGACGCGCTTCTCTCTTGGATAAGTCAGAACTAGTGCGTTAGTCTGATTTACTGGGCTATTAGTATTTTGCCTGCAAGTATTCTTACTATCTTCCAGTTTTTGGTAGTTTTAGCATTAGTACAGCAACTATTATACTAATTATTTGCGATTTTTAGATTAGTATTACCGTTAGCATTTTCTGTTTTTCGCATAAAAAAAAAAAAATTCATGCTAAGTTTACGACAGCTATGCACTATGAGATAAGACATAAATTTAATTGCGCAATAAATTTTAATTAAAACGTTTCATTCTCCTTTCTTTGTCTACTACCGGATGATGTCAATAAAAGGTTACAAATAATTCAAGTTGTGTTAAGGTAGTTATTGTAACTAACTGACATCTTGAACCCAACCCGTCCTAATTTCAAACCGTAAGAGAACAGAAAAAAGTCAAAGTCCTTTTGACAGTATTACTGGCAACGACTCACTGATTTTCCTTTGTACTTTCAAATTTTAGTAGTCACGAAGGTTTCATGTAAAAATACACAGTTTTTTTCTCGTTTTTCGTTTGAACTGTTAAGCATGACTACTACCAGAACTCCCATCTAGGGATGGGAGAGGGATAATGTTTGCTGTAAATACTTTATGGTTCTTCACTTTGACGAGACAATACAGTTTTATCATAAACCATTTTGGTGACCGTGAAACATCTAGCATTAGTATATATATATATATATATATATATATATATATATATATATATATATATATATATATATATATATATATATATATATATGTGCGATAAAACGAACTAAAAGAAAAACATATTTTCACTCTTAATGCGAAAAATACAAATAACTTTAACTTAGCCAACACGAACCAAAAGATAAAATAATTTCATTCATCAGAGACGAATCACTAGCGTGGTTCGGACGCGCTATTACTATAGCACGATGCATTAGGCCTATTTTCATTTCTTTATCAGAGACACTTCATGTGTAAGGGGTAGTCGCACATACTTCAAAGACGGCTTATTCGATAGAAAATAAAAAAATTTAGCGCCATTTCAAAAAATCAAAAGTGATCGCAGGGCACCCCATCCCCTCCCAACACCTTTTTATTCCAAATGCATCTGATGAAAATTTTGAGATAATAATTTTTTCAAAATACTTCAAAGGTCAGATAACTATACTTCCGTGGTTGAAAAACCCCCACAGCCCCCGGAGCTGCAAGTTATACAAGTTTATAAATCGTTCCGTATTTTCACATAAGGGTTTGTCGTAAAAAGTTTGGAGAGGGCACATATGACTTGAAATCAAAAGTTGTAGTGCGCTTTTCAAGAGTTAAGAATGATCGGAGGTCAACGAGCTCCCTCAACACCCTTTCTTTTTCAAATATATCTGATCAAAACTTTTAGAAAGCCATTATGTTTAAAATAGTCCAACGGTTAAATACCTGTATCCCCTGGTTGAAAGAACCACCCGCCCCCTCAACCCCAGCGGCTAGGGCTATAAGTTATGAAAGTTGAGCATTGTTAACATGTAAGGTTTTTTATTGGAAAAAATGGCATGTTTGATCCTGGCTCTGCAAAAACGTTCAAGGTATTAAGGTGAAACTTTAAGGAAGTGTTGAGAGGAATGCCGAGGTTAATCAAAGCTCACTATGTGCTTACTGTCTGTGAAAAAGGAATATCAGTAATATCTAAGAAAGACCAATATACAAAGAGAATACCAGCCATGTCCAGTAGCTCTGCTTCTAGGGATACCATGCTTCCCCCAGCCCCAGAGTAAGGATTGTAAATTATCCAATTTGCCCAATCTTTACATCCAGGATTTATCATTAGGATAAGGTGAAATATTTGATTTTGAGTGTGTCCAAAATGTCTGAGGGTATTGAAGTGAAACTTGGGAGAATGTGGAAGGGTACATTAAATTAAACGAAAAGGCACTATATGCATCAAGTTTATCAACAAGCTGGATCTGCAGGTATTAAGCCGAAACTTTCAGGACACGCTGAGAGGATGTTGAAAAGTGGCTGGATGGCTGCCTGTCCCCTCCCATGTTTTTTTTATTGCCCTCCCTTAAAAAATACAATCGACCAAAATTTTGAAAGAATCTTCTTCTTCAAAATGGTCTAACAGTCGAATAACCATACTTATGGGGATAACATAAACTCTCACAGCATTCGAGAGGGACGAGAGCAACCAGCCCCTTTACCCCTTTTAGATGCTCCCTTCCCTCATCACTGGTTATAGTTTTGAAAAAAAGGATTTTGTTCAAAATATTCAAGAGGTCTAGTAACTATGCCTCTGGAGATACAAAGGCCCTCACAACTAAGGGTATTAAGGTGAAAATGTGGGGAGTTGAGAGGCATGTCAAACTAAATGCAATATATGCTATTTAGCATATATTTATTAGAGATTTTTGGTCAAAATTTTGGAATTACCATCTTGTTGAGTACAGTCAAAAAGTCAAATAACTATGCATATGGGAATAACATAACCCCCAACAGCCTATGAGGATAGTATTGTAAGTTATTTAAACTGCCCATTGTTTGTATACTCATTAAGACAACTTTCCAAAAAAGAAGTTTTTCAAAAAAAATTAAAGGCCATATTGAACTTAAGATCAGAAGAAATAGAAACCTAAAATAATTCAAACTTAAAACGATCAGAAATTACTACTAAAGAATAAATGAAACCCAAACGGACAGATTTTTAATCAACAATCATAGCAAAAAACAAACAACAGGTTCTAATATAAATAAATAAACAAATCTTAAAACGAGTAAAGCTTAATTGAATAAGCAAATCAAGCTTAAAACGAACAAAAGTATTTTGCTATAGAAGAAACTAAAAACGAAAAGAAATTAAATAGATGATGTTAGCAAACAAACATACAATAGGTACTAATATAAAGGAATAAATGAATCTTAAAACAGAGTGAAACTTAAATTGAATAATAATTGAATTAATTGAATAATTTTAAATTTAATTGAATAATAGTAAATCAAGCTTGAAAAGAACAGAAATCACCAGAAACAAGAGTTTGGGTATTGCCTACTCTCACTGTAAAAGTCTTAAGCCTACTACGTCATTGGCACTTCACTGAAAACTATACGTGTCTTGAACAGATCAAAATCAAACTGAATATTTGATGTATAATGATATTAATTGTTGAAAGATCGTCAGTTCAAGAGTTTATTTGATTGTAATTTTTATTTTCATTTTCAGTGCCGTAATAACTGGAAAAGAAAACATTTGTAATATAATTCGTTTCAGTGAAGTACCAATGACGCAGGAGGCTTTAGACTCTTACAGTTAGGGAAGGAGGCAGCGTCCAAACTCTTGTTTGTATTGAAACTGTGTTAGTCTTGAACGGTCTTGGAAAGAACTAATAAAAATAAATGAACATTTGATATATGGTTATGTTAATTGCTGAAAGCTCATCAGTCCAAAATTTAATTTTACTGTAATTTTATGTTTATTTTCAATGTTGTAATAAGTACAAAAGAAAATATTTGTAATTTAATTTGTTTTCAGTAAAGCGCAAATGATGCAGTAGGCTTTAGACTTTTATAGTGAGAGATGGAGGCAATACCCAAACTCTTGTTTGTAGTGATTTTGTTCGTTTTCAACTTGTTTTGTATACTCAACTGAAGTTTCACTCGTTTTAAAATTCATTTATAGTATCTATTGAATGTTTGTTTACTATGATTGTTTATTTAATTTCTTTTCGTTTAGGGTTTCATTTATTCTTCAATAGCAAAATATTTGTGTTCGTTTTAAGCTTGATTTGCATATTCAATTTAAGCTTTACTCGCTTTCGGATTTATTTATTCATTGTTTTATCAATGTTTTCTTGCTATGATTGTTTATTTAATTTCTGTCCGTTTTGGGTTTGAGTTACTTCTTTCTCTGGAATTTTTTTTTTAATTAATCCTACTTTAAAAAGATTAATTATTAGATATACTTAATCTGTGCTTTTCTTTGAAAAACCTCTTTTCCGGATTTGTTTTTTTTTTAATTAGTCTCTGTTCGTTTTTGATTGCCAAAAATTCAAGTTTTTCAAAATTCTCTATTTCAAAGAAGTTTTTTATTCCCCTCAAAAAATTAAAATAAAACTATATGTGTCTGGAAACAGTCTTTGCTAAAACTAATGAAAGTAAACTGAATATTTGATATATAGTGATGTTAATTACTGAAAGCTCGTCAGCTAAAGATTTTATTTCACTACAAATTTCATTTTATTTCCAATGTTGTAACAAGTACAAGAGAAAATATTTGTAATATAATTCGTCTTAGTACAGCGCCAAATACGCAATGGACTTCGTGCTTTTACCGTTAGGAAAACAGACAGTAGTCAAACTCTTGTTTGCAGTGAAAACTATAGGCTTCTTAAACAATCTTAGAAAAAAGCCAATATACTTAAAGCGACTTCCCATGATTTTCAGAATAAAATATTGTTAATAAGTTTTTTCCTTGGGGGGCCAGGCCATGGAGGGAGGGCAGGGATTAGATCCCATGATTTCCAAAATAAAATGTTGTCTGGGAGGGGGAGGGGATTGGACCATGGAGGAAGGGCCAGGGGTAAGCTTCCATGATATTAGTAATACAAAGTTGTTAATAATTTTTGTGAGGGGGGGGGGGGCTTGACCATTGGTGGTGTGCCAAAGCTCCCATGATTTTTGGAAAAAAACCGTCAATAAATTATTTCTGGGATGGGGGCATGGAGGGAGGGCCAGGGGTCAGACCCTTTGAAAAAAAAGTTATAATATAACAATCCTTTTGGAATAAAATATCGTTAATAAGTTGTTTTTGGGAGGGGGACACGGAAATAGGGCCAGAGGTCAGCTCCCATGATTTTTGGACTGAAATATTGTTCATTTTTTTTTGTTTTTGGTTGGGGTTGGCTGTCATGATTTTAGAATCCGGGTCACGACGTAAAAGTTTCACGCAATAGTCCAAAGATGTAGATTCATTTCTCATTGTATCGTTAAGGATTTTTTTGAGAAAATCTAGAACTCTATAAAGAGTTAAATCTATAACTCTAGAAGATCATTATTTAAAAACTAGCGACTTTCCGATGTCACTAGATTCCGTATGATTTTTGTTTCTCAAATCCGGTTACTTTTTATCCTGACACCCTTATTACCGATTATAGACTAGCAATAGATCTCACTAGTAACAAACTTATTCCTTTTTTATAGCCTGATTCAGATTGCTGCCTTCATTATATTTCACCAATGCATTTAATCCGTCTTGTAATCTATGCATTACATTCACTTCTGCTGCAAAGCATGATTGTTTTTTAGACTTGAATTTGCTTAATGATATGTCATTTCGCGCAAACATCTCGTCCAATACTAGGGTTAGCTGGCAACCCCTTGTAATTTCTACTGCAGCATTCGGCACTCTGGGTTTCCTTTCACAATTTTTAGCACTTCCAATACCCAATAGGGTAAAAGCATCCATTACTAAGATATCCTTGATGTTGACACGCTGAACTCTTTTTCAATACCGAAGCAGAGTCACACAAGATTTCGTCACCCTCAACTCCTATGACGTAACACGCACTTGCTTCTCGAAGAAGTTTAATAACGCCTGCGTCTCGAGGGGGTTGCCGTTCAACTTAAATTATTAAAGGAAGAAAGCAGTAGTGTCTATGAGCCTCATAAAATAGAATAGACAGACACTACTACTTTAAAAAGGGCTCATTCGATTAGAAATTGCAAGTTCTTGGTTCCTTTTCAATAGTCGAAAGTGATTGGAGGGCACCCAGCCCTCCCATACGCGCATCATTTTCCTAAATACATCGAATCAAATTTTGAGGCAACCATTTTGTTTAGCGTGTTGAAAGGTCCAATAATTAAGTCTGTGAGGATGACAACCCCCTCAGCCCTCAGGACAAGGGTTGTGAATTATATTCTGGGAGCACATAAGGTTTTTTATGGAAAGGCTGATCGTATTAACTTCGGAAGGTGCTCATTGGATTTGAAATAAGAAGTTCTAGTGTCCTTTTTAAGACTCATTGATCGGAATGCAACCAGCCCCCTCTCTCCCTCGCGTTCTATTTTCACCATTTGCCTCCGACAGAAATTTTGGAGCAGCTATTTGTTCAGAAACAGTCCAAAGATCACATAACATGGCCTTTGGGGCTACACAACCCCCTAGAGTCTTGGGGGTAGGGGTGTAAGTTGGGCCCTTGGACACATAAGGTTTTTATAGGAAGGGTAGTTGTGTGAACTTCAGAGGAGGCTCATTTGATTAGAAATTTAAAGTCTTAGTTCTCTTTTAAGAGTCAAAATAAATTGAGGGCAACAACAACCCCCCCGTAGCCTGATACCCTCTTTTTCGGAAATATATTCTGTCGATATTGTGAGGTAGCCCTTTTGTTCACAATAGTCAAAAGAAAATATGACAATGCGTTCAGGGTGGACACAGCCCCCTGGAGCCCAAGGGCAAGGGTTTTAAGCTCTGCCCTGGGGCATATAAAGTTTTTATGGAGCGCGTGGTCGTATAAACTTCGGATCGAATGGGGTTCATTTAATTGGAAGTCGTCTAATTTATTGTGCCCTTTTTAAGAGTCAAAAGCAAATGGAGGGTAGCCATCCCCTCCCCCACAAGCTTATCATTCCCCAAAGCACATCCAATCAAAATTTGAAGAGAGCTATTTTGTCCAGCATTGTTGAAAGCCCCAGTAATTACATCTTTCGGGATGCCTATTTCTCCACAGTCCTTAGTTCAAGGGCTGAAGTTAGGCTATTCGTTCACTGTTTAAGTATCTAATTGAGAAACATATTGAGATACATCTTATTGAGAAAGGTACGTAAATTTAAACTGTATTTCCGAAAAGACGAAGGGCATTCAGGGGAGTTTTTCAGGGAATGTAGAGGGGAGTGTTGAACTAAATCAAAACACGCTATGTTTATATGGACAGTCAAAAGGGCGAAACTCGGGAATGACTGGGTATATTAATTTGAAACTTTCAGGAAATG
Source organism: Artemia franciscana (assembly GCF_032884065.1). Taxonomy (NCBI): domain Eukaryota; kingdom Metazoa; phylum Arthropoda; class Branchiopoda; order Anostraca; family Artemiidae; genus Artemia; species Artemia franciscana. The sequence goes on along the minus strand of NC_088869.1, from coordinate 6,007,698 downwards.
ATAAGGGAGACGATCAAAAAGGTAATATTTGCATGCTACCACTACTACTACACCTACCGCAAGTACTACTGCTACCACTACAAACAATTCTGCCACACTACTCCAGTTACAGTATTGATGGGACATTTGAAGTAAATCAAAAGACGCTATGTGCATGTACATTGTCAAAAGAGCATATCTTAAAAATTGATTTGGGTATTAAGTTGGAACTTCCAGAAGGCTAAAAGAGGAATATCATTTGATTTGCATTTTGCTAAAAACAATATACATTTTAAATGTTTCCACTTTTTTGACGTTAACAAATAAAAGTTAGTAAAACTTTTCAAGATGATCCACGGTATTTTTTTTTCCAGCAAAGTGCAACTTATGTTCTGGTCTTGAGAAGGCATGGGAGTTGTTAGTCCTACTCATGGTAATTTTTGCTCGTTTTGAGTCGGACTCGGCTATTTATTGTAATTTCTGTTCGTTTTGGTTTTCATTTATTTATTGATGGTGACTTGTGGTAGTTTTATGACTGGAAGATTATTTGACTTTATTTCTGCTCATTTTTGATTTAATGAAGAATTTTACGTTTCTTTGAAAAACTTGTTTTGTGGAAAAAGTTTTTTTTTAAAATTAATCTACTAGAATGTGTCGTTCATCCTCAGCCGAAGTTGGTGGAAGGTAACAAGCAATATGATAGTTTTGATTTTCGAGTGTTAAGCACATATCTGAGGTATTTTTTTGAGGGTAGGGGGAGTAAGGGTTACCTATAACCTATGACAAAAGGAGTAATTTGACCTCAGCTAAACTGAGTCAGAAGTAATAGCTACTTGCTAGTTAGCCATTTCGGTTTCGATGATTGATCAAAATATGTGTGAGAGGAGTCAAAATTCTTATATTAAGCACAGATACCATAAGTTAGCGTGGGACCCAATCAAACTTGGTTTGGAGTAGGAACATAGCTTGTGGTTGTAGCTCTTTGTGGTTTCTGCCTAATCTAAGCTAAACATCCAAGTCTGAGACATCAAAATCTCTGTTGATTACCATAAATGTCTGGTGGGCTGTGGGAATGCATTTACAAGTTCTTGGTAACAGCCAAGATTATGCTACAAATGTCCGTACTCAATTTGGCCTGTCTGAGGAAAGGGCTAAATTCTTGCTATTCATAATAAGGGCCTATTGGATTCCAATTAAATTTTTTAGAGACTAACATTTAGAAAATTCATTGCGCCTTTTAAAGAGTTTGGCACCAATCCGATATCCGATACTATATTTTGCTTGTGTTATTTAACAAATGTAATCCAAAGATCATTGTCACTTTAGGTGGCTTTGGCACCGCAGGTCTATTTTATACTTGAATCCACCTACATTCAAAGTCAGTATAAATCCTTTGTTTGACTTTTGGTTTTCACAAATATCCATTGTTTTCTTTTTTACGCCATTTGAACAAAATTTCAAGACGTCAAACTGAGAAATACTGAAGCGTATATCTTGATGTCAATGCGGCAGGTGAATTTTGACTTCACTGCACTTGCTATTCGCCTGAGTCGTTCCAAATACAAATTAAAAGAAAAAAGTGTGTTGCCATAAACGTAAGCAAGGAGTTAATGCTCCAATTAGCTCACTTCAATTGAGTTTTTCTTAACATTCTTAACAGGTATTCTTTTTCTTTGATTGCGAATCGCGATCAGCCTGGCGATTTCTTTAAACGTTCATTGAGTCAGTTTCAGGCTATGAGCCGAAAAAGTTAACTAAACTTCTAGGGGACAAAACGTATTTTGTCAAAATGTAGGAGGGTAATTTTTTCTTTTTCTTTCTTTTTCAGATGAAAGGGTATTTTCAATGAAAATACTGAAAAAAGGATATTTTCTCAGAATTTAAGAAGGGGTCCAAAAATATGGATGGGCCATAAGCTCACCACTTCCTCAAGCCTCCTTCTCCCCAATTGACACCACTGATCGTGAGTATGATGGTTGTAGTAACTGCAAAGGTAGCAATAGCTGCAACCTACGAAATTGCGAACTATGGCGTATATCAGCCAAAATTTACAAAATGAACATCAAAGGAAAAATGGCAAAAACCGAAAGTTGGAAAATTTTTACTGATATGAAGAATGTGAAATAAATAAAGTAGTTTTTTATTTTAAATGTCCAATAATCCTCTAGAAATAAAAACTTAAATAAATTGAGCTTAGTATAAAAGAAGATATGCAAATTCAAATGTAAATTTCGCAAAGATTATGCAATAACTGAGTTATATTAGAATTATGTCTTCAAAACCAGGAGTATGAATCATCATCAAAAATAAGTTTCATTGTTAGGAATCTATGAAGATTTCAGTCACAAATAGCATCTATAAAAAAGAAAATTATTTTGCAAAAAGAAATACACGAACTAATTTTTTTTTTTTAAGATAACCAACAGAACTCTTTTTATAACAACTGAGACATGTAGTTTACTAAACACATTGACAGTTGTAACCAAAAAGAACATTAAAAGATTCCTTAATGCAAGGAAGGAACAAAATATGTCTCTATATGTATGTACTGTTTCCACCTTCTTCCCCTCCCAAGGAACGAGCAGTAAGAAAAAAAGCACATGCTGACCAATCGTCTGCGCAGCGCAGTTACCCATTTCCTGATTCTCTGCCTTCGCTTGGGAGTGCAATGAGTGGTCGGGGGCAAATCATCCAACTTTACATTTATACTAGCCAAAAGAAGGGAAACAGTTTCCCAGATGCCCAATCCTTCAGAACAAAATCTCAAAACTTATCAGAACTGGGAAAAAACATGTAGTTCCTAAGGAACATAGGAGTATTATCATGCAATCTACCTTAATTACTGGATTACCTAGGGTACCAGAATAAATAAGCTGTTATCCCAACTTTAGAGGACTTTGAGTTTCGAAATTAACATGCTACTATCCCTAGTTTAGACCCCAAAGAAAACCAGATTGGTTACCAAAGACCCGATTTTAGCAAGAACCTCTATACTCAATGCTCTACGCAGGGCAGGGTAAGGTTTTTAGGATTGAATATTAGGATAGGAACTTCTGGTATTTCTCTCGGAAAATCTCCGTCAACCCCACTGAAAATTCCCCCTGCAGAAAATCTTCCCTGGAAAATTCCCCTCGGAAAGGACTAGAACTCTCAATTTCAGATCAAATGAGCATCGCCCGAGGTTTCTACAACCAGGAAGGGGATTTTGGAGATGAGGAAGAAGCAGCCGTCTCCTATATTTAATATTTTCTGTTAATTTTGGGTTTAGTGCTGCTCTATAGTTTCAGAAAAACAGGGTGAACCATAAATATTCCCAGAAATAAAGAGGGATTTAATATCAATTTCTACCTCCACCCCCGCCTCTTCGTTAGATAAATTGTGTATTCACATGAAGGCTCAATGAGAGTTAGGATATTGTAGCATTAAAATGCACCCCTTGAGGCGTCTAATCCCATCCCTAACAGCAGAACAGCCAATTAACCCTAATGAAGATGTTTAAAGCTATCATCTACAACTGATTGGCGTATTTTTTACCAAAGTAGATCATGGATGCATGGTCTCATTCCAGATATTAAAAATGAACCAGACATCAAAAACAGTTCTAGAATAGGGAGGCTGGTTAGTTTTGCAATCACTTTCGATTCAAACAAGAGCTAAGAGCTAATATGGCACTTGTGACGAGGCCAGAAGAGCTAAAAGGCAAGAGCTCATATTGTATGAGCTCTAACAAAATTCTAAGAATCAATAGATTGATCTAAAAGGAAAATCAGAGGCTTAATGCCGGTCGCGATTTAAAATAAGAGCTTTGAGTCACGATGTCCTTCTAAATCTTAAAATTCATTAAGATCTGATCACCCACTCGTAAGTTATAAATACCTCATTTTTCTTATCTTTCCTCTCACTTTAGCCCCCCAGATGGTCGAATCTGGGAAAACGACTTTATCAAGTTAATTCGTGCAGCTCCCTGACACTACTACCAATTTTCATCGTCCTAGCACGTCCAGAAGCACCCAACTCGCCAAAGCCCTGAACCCCTCCCCCCAACTCCCCCAAAGAGAGTGAATCCAGTACGGTTACGTCAATCATGTATCTACGGCATTTGCTTATTCTATCCACCAAGCTTCATCCCGATTCCTCCACTCTAAGCGTTTTCCAAGATTTCCGATTTCACCCTCCAACTCCCCCCAATGTCAACAGATCTGGTCAGGATTTGAAATAAGAGCTCTGAGACATGAATTCCTTCTAAATATCAAATTTCATTAAGATCCGGTCACCCGTTCTTAAGTTAAAAATACCTCAATTTTTCTAATTTTTCCAAATTAACACCCCCCAGCTCCTCCAAAAAGAATGGATCAGTTCCAATTATGTCAATCACGTATCTAGAACTTGTGATTATTCTTCCTATCAAGGTTTAATCCCGATCTCTCCACTCTAAGTGTTTTTTTCCGATATCCTTCCAAACATCAAATTTTGTTAAGATCTGATCAACCGTTCGTAAGTTAAAAATACTTCATTTTTTCTATTTTTCCGAGTTAACGGCCCCCTCCCGATGGTCAAATCGGGAAAAAGACTATTTCTAATTTAATCTGATCCGGTCCCTGATACGCCTGCCAAATTTCATCGTCCTAGCTTACCTGGAAATGCCTAAAATAGCAGAACCTGGACCGACAAACCGACAGACAGACAGACCGACAGAATTTGCGATTGCTATGTGTCACTTGGTTAATACCAAGTGCCATAAAAAGGGACGAGAACTCTTAATTTCCGATTGAATGAACATCCTCTGAAATTTCTACGATCGCAAGGGGGAAGTTTGGCATGAGAAAGGGCCAGCCGCCCTCCTATATGGAGCAAAATTTTCCCATTTTGGGGTTTAATGTTACTCTTTACTTTTATAATAATAGTGTAGACCAGAAATATTCCCAGAAGCAAATTGGGATTGTATATCAATTTCTACCTCCACCTCTGTCCCTTCGTTAGAGCTAATTCTGTGTTTATCTGAAATCTCAATGAGAGTTGGGATGTCTTGGTGTAAAAGTGCGCACTTCGAGGCATCTGTCCCCTCCCTAATTATTATAGCTTTCTTTACTAGTTTAAACAAAACGAAAATTAAAAAATTTTGACTATTGTTAAGGAGAGGCGGTACATAAAAAGGGAAACGAGTGGACGGGGTCTGGTTGTCCTTCAGTCTCTCTACAAATCCCCCTCAGCATACATCGAAAGTTTCAATCTAATACCATCAAAGGGTTGCTTAAATACTGCTAAGATTCGCTTTTCACAACCATCAAAGACAAAATATGTGTTTTGGTCGTGCTTGGCACCCCTCTCAACATTTCCTTAAAGTTTCACCTTAATACTCTAAACCTTTTTGGGAGATCCAAGATCAAATATGCCCTGTGTTCTCAATAAAAAAAACCTTATATGTTTTCAACGAGCATTTCAACATCATAATTTACATGCATTGTACTGAGGGTGGCATGAGTGGAGGGGGGGGGGGTTAAGCCCCGAAGCATAATTATTTGATCTTCGGACTACTTCAAATAAATGACTATCTGAAATTTTTGATCGGATACATTTGTGTAAAAAGGGGTGCGTGAGGGAAGTGGTTATCCTCTGATCACTTTTGAATCTTAAAAAGGACACTAGAAACTGTCAATTCCCAGTTGAATGTGCCCTCTCCAAGGTTTATACGACCACTCTTCCAATAATTACATTATATCTTAACAAAGGGCAACTTGCATAGCTTACATCCCTTGCACCAGGGACAGGAAGAGGGTTGTCAAACCCGGATGCACGGTTATTTGACCTTTGGACCATTTTGAATACAGTGGCTGTCTCCAAAGTTTGATCGGACGCATTAGGGGAAAAACCGTGTGGGTGGTGACCTGTTGCTCTCCAATCACTTTTGACTCTTAAAAAGGGCACTAAAGTTTTAATTGGCAATCAAATGAGCCCTTTCGAAGTTTATACGACCACAAATTCCATATCAAGTTACTCAGATAAAAAATATAATCAAATAGTTCGTGGTAGCTAATTGTAAGTAAGGAGCCAAGAAATAGAGATTTGATAACAATGGAAAGATCAAAAGAATTTGGTTTTGATGCTTATTCAAGATATAAAAAAAAATTCATGAAGTATGATGTTACCCATTAAAAGTTATGAGCCTGAGAAAATTTGTCTATTTCTTAAAAGGGGGGTAAACACCCCAAGGAAGCCAAGTGATCTTAATGACAAACCCACCATCAGATTCAGTATATCAGAGCACCCTACTTAAGAGGTTTCAAGCTCCTATGTATAAAAATATGGAATTTTAGACTTTTCGCCAGAAGCAAGATCACGGCATTGTCAGAAGCAAAATCACAGATGCGTTTTTTTTTCCTGAGTGATCGTGTCGAGACAGTGATCCGAGAAGGCCGGAAAGGGTTCAATTTGATCGGAAATCAAATGTTCTAGTGGCTTTTTTAAGTGGCCAAAAAATTAGAGGGCATTCCTCCACACCACTTTTTTCTGAAAGTTGTCCGATCAATAATATTGAGCTCACCATATTGTTCAGCATAGTTGAAAGAGTTACTAAAGTACTGCTCTTTTGAGCAGTACTGAATTGATCATTGTTTTTAAATGACAGCAGGACTTAACATTTTATTGCTATAACGTAATAGTCCAAGGAATTTCGCTCCACCTTGGTATTATTTGACTGCCCCGTGGCACACACTAATCCTTCTAAAGCATTTTCAACCATTTTCCCACAAAAATAACCATATAAACTAAAATTGAAATTTTTTTTTATATAAACAGTAAGACTTTCCATTTTATTGCTATAATGAGATATTCCAAGAAATTTCACGCCACCTTGGCATTATTTGGATGCCCCGTGGCACCCTGTGGCCCACACTATCCCTTCTAAAGAATTTTCAATCATTTTCTTACAAAAATACCGTATAAACTAAAATTTGTCATTGTTTTTATTTGAACAGCGGAACTTTCCATTTCATTATTAGATCGTGATACTCCAAGGCAGCTCAAGCCACCGTATTTTGCATCCTTCTACTTATTTTTAATGATTTTGCAAAGATCTCCCTTTATTGGTGAAAAGGGCATAGAACTTAAAACATTTTCTTGAATAAGCCTTCTTCTTATTCACCACAATACTGGAGGGAAGCTATCCCCCCACACCAGTTTTTTTTAAAGTTGTTCGATCAAAAATTTTGAGCTCACCATTTTGTTCAACATAGTCGAAAGATTTACTAAAGTAACGCTGTAATTGTACCATTCGTTAGTATCGTCTTCTATTAATTATGGATGTATAGTATGGGCGAGTATTTTTTACGCAAATTGTAACAGAGTACAGTTACAGCGAAATAAAGCTGTTCGGATTATGGGAAATTATGACCGAGGAACCGATAGTACGTTAAGTATATTTAAAAGTTAAATTTATTGAATATAGGTCAAATTAGGGATACACAGATAGGCATTTTTGTTTTTCAGTGCTTGAATAATTTAGGACCTGAAGTTTTTACAAGTTATTTTAAACATAATTCATTTTACCATCAGTATTTTACCCGAGATGGAAATGGTCTGATTAATGAGGTGAAGAATATAACGTGACCAGGACATGTGGACTCTTACACCCGGGACGCCGAGACTCTTAACTCTACTTTTTAAACAGTAAAAAACTTTAGCGTAAAGAGCGGGGCGTTGAAGAGGAAAAGCCCCTTTCATATACGGAGTAATTTCTGTTCGTTTTAAGTTTTAATGTCGCTCCTTACTTTCACTTTAAAAAACTTGTTTTTTTGCTTAATTTTTGAACATTTTTGAATTCATGCACATTTTGATCCTGGCTCTCCGCACATAAATAATTAAAACTAAATTTGCATATTAATTTTTTTTTGGCTAAATGGCTTTTTCATAGTTTTAATCGGAAGATTTTGAGAAAAAAGGAGCGAGGGAGGAGGCCTAGTTGCCCTACAATTTTTTGATTACTTAAAAAGGCATTAACTTTAAATTTTTTACGAACGTTTACATAAGTGAAAATTATACGTAACTTACGAATTAAATTACGTAGCGAACTTCTGTATTCGTATGTTTTTATTGCGTATATGATGGGGCTTACCCCTCGTCGATGCCTCGCTCTTTACATTAAAGCTTAAATTTTGTCCCAATTCCTTAAGAATGACCCCTAAATCACAAAGGCCGTAGAATAAGTAGTTGTAATTCCTAAAAATACTTTAGCGTAAAGAGCGAGATATTACGAGGAGGTAAACCCCTCATATGCACTATAATGTTTGTTCATTTTCAGTTTTAATGCTGCTCCTCACTTCCAGTAGAAAAAAATTTTTCATATTTATTTTTTCATTGTTTTTCAAATAATGCTAGAAAATCCTGCGCCCCCTCCATTGAAAGTCTCTTCCCCCATGAGAAGTTCCTCCATAAGAGATCCTCCCACGTAACCCCTCCCCTCAACCCCCCCCCCCCCCAACAAAAAAATCACCCTGAAAACGTCTGTACACTTCCCAGTAACCATTACTATATGTAAACACAGGTCAAAGTTTGTAACTTGCAGCCCCTCCCACGGGGACTTTGGCGGAGTAAGTCGTCCCCAAAGACATAGTTATTAGGTTTTTCGACTATGGTGAATAAAATGGCTATCTCAGAATTTTGATCCGGTTACGTGGGAGGAAAAATGAGCGTGGGAGGGGGCCTAGGTGCCCTCCAATTTTTTTGGTTACTTAAAAAGGGCACTAGAACTTTTAATTTCCATTAGAATGAGCCCTTTTGCGACATTCTAGGACCACTGAGTCGATACGGTCACCCCTAAAAAAAAAACACGCATCCGTGATTTGTCTTCTGGCAAAAAATGCGAAATTCCACATTTTTGTATATAGGGGCTTGAAACTTCTACAATAGGATTCTCTGATACGCTGAATCTGATGGTGTGATTTTCGTTAAGATCATACGACTTTTAGGGGATGGTTCCCCCTATTTTCTAAAATGAGGCAATTTTTCTCAGGCTCGTAACTTTTGATGGGTAAGACTAATCTTGATGAAACTTATATATTTAAAATCAGCATTAAAATGCAATTCTTTTGATTTAACTATTGGTATCAAAATTCCATTTTTAGAGTTTCGGTTACTATTGAGCCAGGTCGCTCCTTACTACAGTTCGTTACCACGAACTGTTTGACAGGTAAGTAGAACTTTCAATTTCCCTCTTAGCAAACATCCGAAATTATACAGGAGGAATATGGGAGGGAGGTTACCCGGAGGAAAATTTCTGTGAGCGAATTTTCCGAGGGGGAGTTTTCCGTGGAGGAAAATTTTCTGAGGGATTTTTTTCGCGGGTGCAGTGGATTTTCCACGGAGAAGGAATTATCTGAGGGGGAAGGGCCTAGACCTTTATAGAAAATTCTACATGGACACTCATTTTTTTTTTTTTTTTTTTTTTTTTTTTTTTTTTTTTTTTTTTTTTTTTACAATTTAAATTCTAATCATGGCTGTACCCAGGATTTTTGTTTGGCGGGCTTACAAAAAAAGAACTTTTTGAAAAACGCATCAAAAATGGGTTTTACCCATTCTCATTACGTTTTCATGAGTCAGAAAAATATTTTGGGCGGGGGGAGGGTCAAATCCCCCATCCCCTCCCCTGAATACGGCCTTGATAGTAATCCAGCAATGGTTCTTAAGCAGAAAATCTTTCCAAATACTCCAAATTTTAATAAGTAATAAAACTATGTTTATTAAAAAATGAACGGATATTAAATTTTAGAAATGTTTTCAAAACCTTTATTTCAGAGAAAAGTAAAAATCATTACTGACACCTAAACGAGCAAATTGTCTGAAATGGAATCTTGCATACGTCATGCCTGCTTACCTTTCAAGCTTCGTGAATGTCAGGTTAAAAAAAGAAATAATAATAATAATCAAACAGTTCGTGGTAACGAACTGTAGTAAGGAGCGACCCGGGTCAATAGAAACCAAAACTCTAAAAAATGGAATTTTGATACCAATACCTATATCAAAAGAATTGCATTTTAATGCTGGTTTTAAATATATAAGTTTCATCAACTTTAGTCTTACCCATCAAAAGTTACGAGCCTGAGAAAATTTGCGTTATTTTAGAAAATAGGGGGAAACACCCCCTAAAAGTCATAGAATCTTAACGAAAATCACACCATCAGATTCAGCGTATCAGAGAACCCTACTGTAGAAGTTTCGAGCTCCTATCTACAAAAATGTGGAATTTTGCATTTTTTGCCAGAAGGCAGATCACGGATGCGTGTTTATTTGTTTTTTTGTTTTTTTTGTTTTTTTTCCAGGGGTGATCGTATCGACCCAGTTGTCCTAGAATGTTGCAAGAGGGCTCATTCTAATGGAAATGAAAAGTTCTAGTGCCCTTTTTAAGTGACCAAAAAAATTGGAGGGCACCTAGGCCCCCTCCCACGCTAATTATTTTCCCAAAGTCAACGGATCAAAATTCTGAGATAGCCATTTTATTCAGCGTAGTCGAAAAACCTTATAACTATGTCTTTGGGGACGACTTACTCCCCCACAGTCCCCGTGGGAGGGGCAACAAGTTACAAACTTTGACATGTGCTTACATATAGTAAAGGTTATTGGGAAGTATACAGGCGTTTTCAGGAGGATTTTTTTGGTTGGGGGGAGGGGTTGAGAAGAGGGGGATATGCTGGGGAAACTTTCCATCGAGAATTTGTCATGGGAGAAGAAAACTTCCATGAAGGGAGAGCAGGATTTACTAGCATTATTTAAAAAAAAAATAAAAAATAAATGTGAAAAAGCTTTTTCAGCTGGAAGTAAGGAACAGCAATAAAACTTAAAACAAACAGAAATTATTACCCATATAAGGGGCTCACCTCCTTATGATACCTAGCTCTTTACGCTAAAGTATTTTTAGTAATTTCAACTATTTTTTTCTACGGCTTTTGTGATTCAGGGGTCATTCTTAATGAATTGGGATAAAATTTAAATGACGTCATATAAAAATTTATACCATAATCTATTTCAGTGACGTCATTCATAGCATAAAAAACAAGGGTTGTCTAGGAAGATCCATCAGTCTACATTTGAAAAGCAAGTAGTAATATAAGTATGCTAATAACAAGTACAAATATAAACAGCCAGCATTGTGATATGGCACTAAGTTCTGGAAACTTTGATCTTGACCCAGATTCCCAGCTTATGACTGGAGTGACCGATTTTACATACCAAGAAGACTTACAACTGGACTGCGAAAAACAAATTCCTTTGAAGCACAGATTGGCTAGGGATATGAGGACTCAAAATGGAAAAAAATACTATGAATGTGAAGAATGCAAAAAGAAGTTTTCTTCGAAGTCCCATTTGGCTGTGCATATGAGAATTCACAGTGGAGAAAAACCATATGAATGTGAAACATGCAAAAAGAAATTTTCTACCAGGTCCTATTTGGCTAGTCATATGAGAATTCACAGTGGAGAAAAACCATATGAATGTGAAACATGCAAAAAGAAATTTTCCAGAAAGTTTGTTTTGACTGACCATATGAGAACGCACACTGGTGAAAAACCATATGAATGTGAGACATGCAAAAGTAAATTTTCTAGAAAGTCCCATTTGGCTCTGCATATGACAATTCACAGTGGAGAAAAACCATATGAATGTGAAACATGCAAAAAGAAATTTTCTACCAGGTCCTATTTGGCTAGTCATATGAGAATTCACAGTGGAGAAAAACCTTATGAATGTGAAACATGCAAAAAGAAATTTTCCAGAAAGTTTGTTTTGACTGACCATATGAGAACGCACACTGGTGAAAAACCATATGAATGTGAGACATGCAAAAGTAAATTTTCTAGAAAGTCCCATTTGGCTCTGCATATGACAATTCACAGTGGAGAAAAACCATATGAATGTGAAACATGCAAAAAAAAATTTTCTTCGAAGTTTGTTTTGACTGAGCATATGAGAACGCACACTGGTGAAAAACCCTATGGATGTGAAACATGCAAAATGGAATTTTCTTTCAAGTCCAATTTGGCTAAGCATATGAGAACTCACAGTGGAGATAAACCATATGAATGTGAAACATGCAAAAAGAAATTTTCTACCAAGTCCTATTTGGCTAGTCATATGAGAATTCACAGTGGAGAAAAACCATATGAATGTGAAACATGCAAAAAGAAATTTTCCAGAAAGTTTTTTTTGACTGACCATATGAGAACGCACACTGGTGAAAAACCATATGAATGTGAAACATGCAAAAAGAAATTTTCCAGAAAGTTTGTTTTGACTGACCATATGAGAACGCACACTGGTGAAAAACCATATGAATGTGAAACATGCAAAAAAAAATTTTCTTCGAAGTTTGTTTTGACTGAGCATATGAGAACGCACACTGGTGAAAAACCCTATGGATGTGAAACATGCAAAATGAAATTTTCTTCTAAGTCCAATATGGCTAAGCATATGAGAACTCACAAGCATGCAAAAAGAAATTTTCTATCAAGAACAATTTAACTAAGCATATGAAAACCCACGCTGATGAAAAACCATATGAATTTGAAGAATTAAAAAGTGATACGAGGTGTTATCCCTACTGATTTATCTTTTTTTCAAAATTGACATCTGATTCATTTAAATTTTGGATTGTTTTAAGTTTCAACTAAATTTTATAATTTAACCTTCATTCGTCTTTGGATTTAATGTAGCTCTGCTTTTATTTGATTTTTTCCTATATTTACTCAATAATATATATGAGCCTGAAAAACACGCCAACTTTTTGAAAAAGAGGGAGAAACCCTCCAAAAATTATAGTGATCTCGCCAATGTCTACTATTGTGCCTAGTAAAGAAAGGACCTCGACACATAGTACCCTATAATCAATTGTTTTGACAATATATCGGATCGAAATCAAAAGTCACCATTAGAATCGCCATTGCCAAAAAGCACAGGAAATTACAGTCCTCTGGCTCGGAAAACAAGGGAAATCACTTTTTTGCAAGCGTAGCACTGATTTGTCCTTTTTCAATTTTTTTCTCTCCTACTAGCGGGGCACTGGAACATAAAGAGTTGTTTAAGGACTCATTCTAAAGGAAGTCACTATATCTAGTGCCTTTTGTAAAGAATAAAACACGAAATTTAAAATAAAATAAATATTTCGACAAAAAATCTGCTTCTATGCATACTATTATCACTTTAAAGGTGTAAAATTGTAAATACATCATCGACCTTAGGTAAAACATATTGCAAGTTGTCTATCGACCATTGGTCATTGGGACCTTTCAATGTTATATGCATTTCCTCGGAAGCCCTCCATTTTCTCGAGGAAAGAGTAGCAAACAAAGGTGACTCATTTGTAGTATGCTATTTTACAACGAAAATCAATATATGCATGCCTGCGAATTTTCCCCCTCAAGCCAAATCCAACCATTTTATCACTATTTTAGCACGATTATTTTCCACTAATCCTAAAGATTTTTTGAGCATATGAATTTAGGGATTTAATTACCCTTTTAGATTTAACAGATTTGCTCTGTTGGGGGGGAGGGGTTAATTCTGAAAAATTCGAAAAATGAGGTATTTTTAACTTACAAAGGAGTGATCGGATCTTAATAAAATTTGATGCTTGGAAGGATATCATGTCTCAAAGCTCTTATTTTATGTCCTGACCGGATCCAGTGAAGCAGTTGAAAGGGCGGAACTTAAAATCTTAGAAAATGCTTAGAGTGCTGTAATTTCTCTTTGAGTGTCCCGGTCGGGTGGCTTCGCCGCTGGGCCCCAGCATGACACGCGGCAGGCTTCTATATATAGATTCTCATTGTCCCTTGTGTTCTAACACAAAGAGCTATAAGATATAGAATTAGATTTTGTCTTCTTGTCTATAAACGTGAACATGAAAAATGAAAAAGGGTCATTAAATCAAAATATAGTATTTTAAAAGTTTCTGAGTAGGCTACTATTCTTAATATGTTCAAAGACCTCACTAGCTAAACATGACTCGACAAAAACGGAAGAAAAAAAAACATAAGGGATTAAGGAATCAAAACAAGGGATATTTTCATTGGAAAAGAAACAAGGAAAAGAAAAAAAACTAAAAAAGCTAAAAAAAGATAAAAACAAAAAAAAACTAAAAAGAAAAAAAGAAAAAAAAAAACAAAAAATTTATTTCATCATATACCAATTCAAAAACGAATGTATATAAAGACCGGGACACCGGGACACAAATGACGACCGGGACACCGGGATAAGGGGAATATAAATGACGACCGGGACACTCAAAGAGAAATTACAGACTGGGACACCGGGACACAAATGATGACCGGGACACAGGGAATATAAATGACGACCGGGACACAGGGACACAACTACAACGGGGACGCCGGGGGGGCACAGGGGGATATATAAATGACGACGGGGACACAGGGAATGTTCGATTAGCAATCACCATCAACAAAGCTCAAAGGGCAATCATTAGAATTATGAGGTGTAGATCTGAATACGGATTGTTTTTCCCATGGAAAATTATATGTTGCATGTTCAAGAGTTGGTAAACCTGAAAATCTATTTATATGCACAGACAATGGGACAGCAAAGAATGTTGTATATTCGCGGAGAGATCAGGATGAAACTTGGTGGACAGAATAAGCACAAGTCCAAGAAAGGTGACTGACATAACCGGACCGGATCCGCTATCTTTGGTGGAGTTAGGTGGTGGGGTTCAGTGCTTTGGTGAGTTTGGTGCTTCTGGACGTGCTAGGACGATGAAAATTGGTAGGCATGTCAGGGAGCTGTACAAATTGACTCGATAAAGTCGTTCCCCCGATTCGAACATCTGGGGGGCTGAAGGGAGAGGAAAAATTAGAAAAATTGGGGTATTTTTAACTTGCGAGTGGGTGATCGGATCTTAGTGAATTTTGATATTTAGCTTAACCTCGTGACTCAGAGCTCTTATTTTAAATCCCGACCGACATTAAGCCTCTGATTTTCCTTTTATAGTAATCTATTGATTCTTAGAATTTTGCTAGAGCTCATACCATATGAGCTCTTAGCTCTTGGCTCTTCCGACCTCGTCACAAGTGCCATATGAGCTCTTAGCTCTTGTTTCTTTTTAGTTTTTTTTCTTTTTTAGTTTTTTTCTCTTTTTTTTGTTTTTTTATATTTTTTTTTTTAGTTTAGTTTTTCTCTTTTTTTTATTTTTTGTTTTTTTAGTTTTTTTTCCTTTTTTAGTTTTTTCTTTTTTTTTAGTTTTTTTTTCTATTTAGTTTTAACCCTCAAACATAAAAAAATGCATTAATTGTTTTTCTTTTTTTAGTTTTGTAGGTTTTTATGGCACTTGGTATTAACCAAGTGACATATAGCAGTCGCCAATTCTGTCGGTCTGTCTGTCGGTCTGTCGGTCCCGGTTTTGCTACTTTAGGCACTTCCAGGTAAGCTAGGACGATGAAATTTGGCAAGCGTATCAGGGACCGGACCAGATTAAATTAGAAATAGTCGTTTTCCCGATTTGACCATCTGGGGGGGAGTGGGGGCCCGGTTAATTCGCAAAAAATAGAAAAAAGGAAGTATTTTTAACTTATCAGCGGGTATTTGGATCTTAATGAAATTTGATGTTTGGAATGATATTGTGTCTTAGAGCTCTTATTTTAAATCCCGACCGGATCTGATGACATTGGGGGGAGTTGGAGGGGGAAAACCAAAAGTCCCGGTTTTGCTACTTTAGGCACTTCCAGGTAAGCTAGGACGATGAAATTTGGCAAGCGTATCAGGGACCGGACCAGATTAAATTAGAAATAGTCGTTTTCCCGATTTGACCATCTGGGGGGAGGGGAGTAGGGACCGGTTAATTCGGAAAAATAGAAAAAATGAAGTATTTTTAACTTATGAGCGGGTGATTGGATCTTAATGAAATTTGATGTTTGAAATGATATTGTGTCTCAGAGCTCTTATTTTAAATCCCGACTGGGTCTGATGACATTGGGGGGAGTTGGAGGGGGGAAACCTAAAATCTTGGAAAACACTTAGAGTAGAGGGATCGGGATGAAACTTGATGGGAAAAATAAGCGCAAGTCCCAGATACATGATTGACATAATCAGAACTTATTTGCTCTCTTTGGGGTAGTTGGGGGGGGGGAGTAAGTCTTAAAAATTAGAAAAATGAGGTATTTTCAACTTTCGAACGGGTGATCGGATCTCAATGAAATTTGATGTTTAGAAGGATATCGTGTCTTAGAGCTCTTATTTTAAATCCCGACCGGATCTGGTGATGGGGGCGGGGAGTTGGGAGGGGGAAACCTAAAACTTGGAAAACACTTAGAGTGGAGGGATCGGGATGAAACATGGTGGGAAAAATAAACACAAGTCCTAGATAGATGATTGACATAAACAGAACGGATCCGCTCTCTTTTGGGTAGTTGGGGGGGGGGTTAATTCTGAAAAATTAAAAAAAATGAGGTATTTTTAACTTACGAACGGGTGATTGGATCTCCATGAAATTTGATTTTTAGAAGGATATCGTGGCTCAAAGCTCTTATTTTAAATCCTGACCGGATCTGGTGACATTGGGGGAAGTTTGGGGTGGGGAGACCTAAAATGATGGGAAACGCTTAGATTGGAGGGATTGGGATGAAACTTGGTTGGAAAAATAAGCAAAAGTCTTGCATACGTAATTTACATAATTGGAACGGATCCGCTCAATTGCGGGGGGGGGGGGGGTAATTCTGAAAAATAAGAAAAATAACGTATTTTTAACTTACGAAGGAGTGATCGGATCTTCATGAAACTTCATATTTAGAAGGACCTCGTAACTCCGATATCTTATTTTAAATCTCAACTAGATCAAGCGTAATTGGGGGGGGCAGTTGGGGGGACCGGAAATCTTGGGCAGTTGGGGGGCGGGGACTTGGAAGTGCCAAATGAGCTCTTGGCTCTTCCGACCTCGTACCATATGAGCTCTCGGCTCTTCCGACCTCGTCACAAGTGCCATATGAGCTCTTAGCTCTTGTTTAGTTTTTATGGCACTTGGTATTAACCAAGTGACATATAGCAATCGCCAATTCTGTCGGTCTGTCTGTCTGTCTGTCGGTCCCGGTTTTGCTACTTTAGGCACTTCCAGGTAAGCTAGGACGATGAAATTTGGCAAGCGTATCAGGGACCGGACCAGATTAAATTAGAAATAGTCGTTTTCCCGATTTGACAATCTGGGGGGGGGCGGTTAATTCGGAAAAAACAGAAAAAATGAAGTATTTTTAACTTATGAGCTGGTGATTGGATCTAAATGAAATTTGATGTTTCGAATGTTTTTGTGTCTCAGAGCTACTGTTTTAAATTCCGACCGGATCTGATGACATTGGGGGGAGTTGGAGGGGGGAAACCTAAAATCTTGGAAACCACTTAAGAGTGGAGGGATCGGGATGAAACTTGATGGAAAAAATAAGCGCAAGTCCCAGATACATGATTGACATAATCGGAACTGATTCGCTCTTTTTGGGGTAGTTGTGGGGGGAGTAACTCTTAAAAATTAGAAAAAATGAGGTATTTTCAACTTACGATCGGATCTCAATGAAATTTGATGTTTGGAATGATATTGTGTCTCAGAGCTCTTATTTTAAATCCCGACCGGATCTGATGACATTGGGGGAGTTGGAGGGGGGAAACCTAAAATCTTGGAAAACACTTAGAGTGGAGGGATCGGGATGAAACTTGATGGGAAAAATAAGCGCTAGTTCCAGACACATGATTGACATAATCGGAACTGATTCGCTCTCTTTGGGGTAGTTGGGGGGGGGGGCGGGGTGTAATTCATAAAAATTAGAAAAAATGAGGTATTTTCAACTTACGAACGGGCGATCGGATCTCACTGAAAATTGATGTTTAGAAGGATATCGTGTCTTAGAGCTCTTATTTTAAATCCCGACCGGATCTGGTGACATTGGGGGGGGGGAGTTGGGAGGGGGAAACCTAAAACTTGGAAAACACTTAGAGTGGAGGGATCGGGATGAAACTTGGTGGGAAAAAAAACACGAGTCCTAGATACATGATTGACTAATGATGGCCCTTGTGATTGATCGTGATTGCTAATCGAATTTTCCCTGTGTCCCCATCGTCATTATATATATCCTGGTCGTCATTTATATTCCGTGTCCCGGTCGTCATTTATATTTCCTGTGTCCCGGTTGTCATTTGTGTCCCGGTCTGTAAGGCAGTGCTGGGTTCTGGTTGCTTTGCCACCGGCTCCGTGGGCCCCAGCATGGCACGCGGCAGGCTTCTATATATGGATTCTCATTGTCCCTTGTGTTCTGGGTCCCGGCAACGCAGTGTCATTTTTGGATCGAATTGATGACGTAAATTGGACATTCCTAATCTAGCCCTTTCTCTTTGAGCCGCAAGCCTGGTTTTGCTTGCTCTAGAGTTCCCTTTTTTTAATCTTTTATTACAGTTTTTTCCTTTCTTTAGTTTTTTTTTTTTTTTTTGACGTCATATTTTAGTTTTTTTTTTCTTTTTTAGTTTTTAGTGTGGCCCTTTCTCTTTGAGCCACAAGCCTGGTTTTGCGTTGCTCCAGTGTTTAGTCCTGGTGTTCCATTTTTGGTAACATATTAGGATAATTTCTTTTTGACATTAAATTAAAAAAACAAGTTTTTTAACTGAAAGCAGGGAGCGACATTAAAACTTAAAACGAACAGAAGATACTTCGTATAAAAAACGGGCTGCTTCCTCATCAACGCCCTGCTCTTTACGCTAAAGTTTGACTCTTTCTGTCGACTCTTCTTTTTAAAACAGTAAAAAACTTTAGCGTAAAGAGCGGGGCGTTTATTAGGAAGCAGCCCCTTTCATATACGAAGTAATTTCTGTTCGTTTTAAGTTTTAATATCGCTCCTTACTTTCAGTTAAAAAAATTGTTTTTTTTTTATATTTAATTTCTGAACGTTTTTGAATCAATGCATGTTTTGATTTTGGCTCTCCGCAGAGGAATAATTAAAACGAAATTTGCGTATTTATTTTTTTTTTGGCTAAATGGCTTTCTCATAGTTTTGATCGAATGATTTTGAGAAAAAAAGAGCGGGAGAGGAAGCCTAGTTGCCCTCCGATTTTTTAAAGGCAACTAGAACTTTTAATTTTTTACGAATGTTTTTATTTGTAAAAGATAGACGTAACTTATAAATTAGCCTACGTAACGAACTTTTGTATTCTCATGTTTTTATTACGTACAAGCTGTTGGTGTGGCGCTTCGCGCCACACCAACACCTAGTTGGTGGGGGCGCTTCGCGCCCCCTAAGCCCACCCGCGCGCGTAAGTCGCTACGCGCCATATTAGTTACGCGCCATTGCAGTTGTGTCCCTGTGTCCCACCTGTGAATATAGATAGATATATATATGTTTTTAACCACGTAAAACTTGCGAATATGAAATATTCTTCGCTGTCCCATTGTCTGTGCATATAAATAGATTGTCAGGTTTACCGACTCTTGAACATGCAACATATAATTGTCCTTGGGAAAACAATCCGTATTCAGATCTATACCGCATTTTTCTAATGATTGCCCTTGGGCTTTGTTGATGGTAATTGCTAATCGAATATTCCCTGTGACCCCGTCGTCATTTATTTATCCCCCATGTGCCCTTCCGGCGTCCCCGTTGTAGTTGTGTCCCTGTGTCCCGGTCGTCATTTGTGTCCCGGTGTCTCCGTCTGTAATTTCTCTTTGAGTGTCCCGGTCTTCATTTATATTCCCTGTGTCCCGCTTGTCATTTGTGTCCCGGTGTCCCGGTCTGTAATTTATATTTGAGTGTCCCGGTCGTCATTTATATTCCTTGTGTCCCGGTGTCCCGGTCTATAACATACGGCAATAGATCAATTGTGTTGTAACTTTGTTCACGATCCCATTCTACACATGTAGAAATAGAAGCAGTACGATTAGGTGAAGGCATTCCCAAATGCTTAAGAAGTTTGTTTGCAATAGATAAGCACAAATCTTCAATCATAACTAAGGTGCAGTTATAAATTTCTGTTGTAAAGTCCAAGGTCATATCTGACCTTTCTAGCCGTATTCAGTGGAGTATATTCTCGGCCATTTGCGGTTTGTATTTCTCCCATAACTCTATAGATGAAGGAGAGCAACTTTTGCCGGAAGACATGGGCCGTAATGTCATGTCTATGAACTGGACAAATAAATACACGTCCGTGAACATCTTTCCCAGGGGAAAAAAATACAAATTTTATAGAGCTTCAATCAGTCCTGGTTGAACTTCGCTGAAGAAAGGATGCTGGGACTGTTTTGAAAAAATATTCTTTTTAGTTTTATTGATTTTATCCTCTTGTAAGTTGTTTTTTTCTTATTTGTATTACTGAGGACGGCCCTTGGACATAGGGCCGAAATATTCATTCTAATTTTTTTCTCACTGTCTTGAGAAATTCCCTATTGTTCTTCTTGTTCTTGGCGTAAGTCGTTACGCGCCATTGTAGTTGTGTCCCTGTGTCCCACCTGTGAATATATATATATATATATATATATATATATATATATATATATATATATATATATATATATATATATATATATATATATATATATATATATATATATATATATATATATATATATATATATATATATATATATATATATATATATGTTTTTAACTACGTAAAACTTGCGAATATACAACATTCTTCGCTGTCCCATTGTCTGTGCATATAAATAGATTGTCAGGTTTACCGACTCTTGAACATGCAACATATAATTGTCCATGGGAAAAACAATCCGTATTCAGATCTATACCTCATGATTCTAATGATTGCTCTTGAGCTTTGTTGATGGTGATTGCTAATCGAACATTCCCTGTGTCCCCGTCGTCATTTACATATCCCCCTGTGCCCCGGCGTCCCCGTTGTAGTTGTGTCCCTGTGTCCCGGTCGTCATTTATATTCCCTGTGTCCCGGTGTCCCAGTCTGTAATTTCTCTTTGAGTGTCCCGGGCGTCATTTATATTCCCTCTGTCCCGGTGTCCCGGTTAGTATATGATGAAATAATTTTTTAGTTTTTTTCCTTTTTTTCTATTTAGTTTTTTTTTACCTTTGTTTATTTTTTTTTTGTTTTTTACCTTTTTTTATTTTTTTATTTTTTAGTTTTTTTTAGTTTTTTAGCTTTTTTAGTTTTTTTATTAGTTTTTAGTTGTTTTTTTTGTAGTTTTTACCTTCTTTTTTTTCTCCTTTATTTTTCAGTTTTTTTCCTTTTTTTTAGTTTTTTACCTTTTTTTTAGTTTTTTAGTTTTTATTAGTTTTTAGTTTTTTTTCTTTTTTTTTTAGTTTTTACTAAAACACTGCCTTACAGACCGGGACACCGGGACACAAATGACAACCGGGATACAGGGAAAATAAATGACGACCGGGACAGAGGGAATATAAATGACGACCAGGACACAGGGACACAACTACATCGGGGACGCCAGGGGGGATACATAAATAACGATGGGGACACAGGGAATATTCGATTAGCAATCACGATCAATAAAGCTCAAGGCCAATCATTAGAAAAATGCGGTATAGATCTGAATACGGATTGTTTTTCCCATGGTCAATTATATGTTGCATGTTAAAGAGTCGGTAAACCTGACAATCTATTTATATGCACAGACAATCGGACAGCGAAGAATGTTGTATATTTGCAAGTTTTACGTAGTTAAAAATATATATATAGCAATCACCATCAAGAAAACTCAAGGGCAAAGCTCAAGGCTCTTAGCTCTTGTGCACAAGTGCCAAGAGCTAAGAGCTCATATGGCACTTGTGACGAGGCAAGAAGAGCTAAGAGCCAAGAGCTCATATGGAATGAGCTCTAACTAAATTCTAAGAATCAATAGATTGATTTAAGAGGAAAATCAGAGGCTTAATGCCGGTCAGGATTTAAAAGAAGAGCTCTGAGTCACGATGTCCTTCTAAATATCAAAATTCACTAAGATCCATTCACCCACTCGTAAGTTATAAATACCTCATTTTTTCTAATTTTTCCTCTCCCTTTAACCCCCCAGATGGTCGAATCTGGGAAAACGGCTTTATCAAGTCAATTTGTGCAGCTCCCTGACACACGCCTACCAATTTTCATCGTCCTATCACGTCCAGAAGCACCAAACTCGCCAAATCACTGAACCCCTTCCCCCAACTCCCCCAAAGAGAGCGAATCCAGTACGGTTACGTCCATCACGTATCAAGGACATTTGCTTATTCTATCCACCAAGCTTCATCCCGATTCCTCCACTCCCAAGTTTTTTCCAAGATTTCCCCCTCCAACTCCCCCCAATGTCAAAAGATCTGGTCAGGATTTGAAATAAGAGCTCTGAGACATGAATTCCTTCTAAATATCAAATTTCATTAAGATCCGATCACCTATTCGTAAGACAAAAATACCCCAATTTTCACGTTTTCCAAGAATTCCGGTTTCCCCCTCCAACTCCCCCAATGTCAAAGGATCTGGTCAGAATTTAAAATTAGAGCTTTAAAGCACAAGCTCCTTCTCAATATCAAATTTCATTAAGATCTGGTCATTCTTTCGCAAGTTACAAATACCTCAATTTTCAAAATTACCCAGTCATGTATCTTAGACAGGTTTTTATTCTTCCCATCCAGTTTCCTCCTGATCTCTCCACTTTAAGCATTTTCTAAGATTTCTGGTCCACCCCCCCCCCCAATGACGCTGGATCCGGTTGAGATTTAAAATAAGAGATCTGAGTTACGAGGTCCTTCTAAATATGAAGTTTCATGAAGATCCGATCACTCCTTCGTAAGTTAAAAATACGTCATTTTTTCTAATTTTTCAGAATTAACCCCCCCCCCCCAATAGAGCGGATCCGTTCTAATTATGTAAATCACGTATCTAAGACTTCTGCTTATTTTTTCCACCGAGTTTCATCCCGATTCCTCCAATCTAAGCGTTTTCCATGATTTTAGGTTCCCCACACCAAACTCCATTTAAAATAACATAACATTTAAAATAACAGCTCTGAACACGATACCCTTCAAATTTCATTAAGATCTGATCAACCGTTCGTAAGTTAAAAATACTTTAATTTTTCTATTTTTTCCGAATTAACGCCCCCCCCCCCCCAGATGGTCGAATCGGGAAAACGACTATTTCTAATTTAATCTGGTCCGGTCCCTGATACCCCTGCCAAATTTCATCGGCCCAGCTTACCTGAATGTGCCTAAAGTAGCAAAACCGGGACCGACAGAATTTGCGATTGCTATATGTCACTTGGTTAATACCAAGTGCCATAAATACCCCAATTTTCACGTTTTCCGAGAATTCCAGTTTCCCCCTCCAACTCCCCCAATGTCAAACGATCTGGTAGGAATTTAAAATTAGAGCTTTAAAGCACAAGATTCTTCTAAATATCAAGTTTCATTAAGATCTGTTCACCCTTTCGTAAGTTACAAATGCCTCATTTTTCCAAGTTACCCCTCCCCCCCAACTCCACCAAAGAGAGCAGATCCGGTCCAGTTATGTCAGTCACGTATCTTAGACAGGTTTTTATTCTTCCCATCCAGTTTCATCCTGATCTCTCCGCTTTAAGTATTTTCTAAGATTTCCGGCCCCCCCCCCAATGACGCTGGATCCGGTTGAGATTTGAAATAAGAGATCTGAGTTACGAGGTCCTTCTAAATATGAAGTTTCATGAAGATCCGATCACTCCTTCGTAAGTTAAAAATACGTCATTTTTTCTAATTTTAGTGATGTCTTTGAACCTATTCAGAATAGTAGTCTACTCAGAAACTTTTAAAATACTATATTTTGATTTAATGACCCTCTTTCAATAGATGTTCACGTTTATAGACAAGAAGACAAAATGTAATTCTATATCTCAGACCATAAAGTATAGGGGGTGGGATTTTACAAACTAGACAATTCATTTACGATTCTAGGATATGTCACTTGCCCCAGAGATCACAATAGATTTTGTTCTAGATACTAACAAACAAATAATATAATACTCACATGTAGAACATAGCTCCATAGGCAGTGAACTTTCGTTTCCCTGGAATAAAAAAAAATGTCAACATTATCTTTAGGCAAACAGAATTAAAACAAATCTTTAATTAAAAAAGCAATCTTTGATCTGAATGATTCTCAGCAAAAAAAAATAAATAATAATAGTCATTATAGAGTAAGTCCATGCATTGAAAAAACCACTTCACATCTTGAATAGACATAAAAGATACATATCCTTTTTGTTAGCAAATACAGATCGAAAATTTTTCTGACAGTCCGGGAAAAATTGAAAAGTGTCATTTGGACTGATTTCTATGCTACCCTTTTAGAAAAATATTTTATCAATTTTGGAACCTTATAAAGGTGACGATTTCCAGGACTGTCCTCGTCCATGCTAAAGATGCCGCTGACGTACCACGAATATCTCCCGGGTTATTTGACTACAGTCTTCAAGCTGACATAAAAATACGTTTATTGTTCAATTTTAGAGCAAATTTTACAAACAAAAAATGCAATACAACTATCAAAGCCAAGGGCAACCACAGGGAAAAGCAGAAAGACGCCGTTACCCTACTCTACTATAGGACTGAAATCTATATAAAAAAAGGCTAATGCCTGTAATACTAAAAAAAGAGACAATACATTCTGACAGAAAAATTTCTTTAAACCTTTGTCCCCTCTCAACCCCCCCCCCTCTTTAGAAGTATTTTTCAGGCTAATCTTCAAAGAAAAACTTCTGTTAGCCTATGTGATGAAAAGACGGTCCAAGATAGGCCCAAGAGAACCATCCTATGAAAAATAGTAGCCTAGGGAATGACATTTTCTTCTTTACCCCCAGAAATGCCTTGTGGTACCCCCCCCTCTCTCTCTCTCTCTCATATGCTAAGGTTCACATATACCTACACAATTCCATACACATCACATACACAATTCCAGGAGTCTAATATCTTTAGTAAATTTCGTGCGTCTTAACAATTGAAAATTAAATTCCCTGTAAAACACAAAATACCCTATTTTAAATATTACACCTTCGCCCCTTCAGGCATATTTTCAAAACTGCTACCCCTTTCTTGTTTTCAGTCTAAGAGCTCAAGTAGCTTTTGTGTATCTACAACATTATTGTGTATCTACAACATTAAAAACTATAGATAAGATAATAAGTTAGCTTTTGGAGCCCTATTAAGGGCTCAAAATGGAATTTTCCCCAGAAAAAATTATTATATTTGGAAAGAGCGTAAGAATGAATTCAGTGGTGAATTTCCCAGTGGTGAAACTATACCTCAGTGCTGCAGCCAGTATAGTAATGAGGTGGAAGACCTGCTTTTTCTGTTCATGGACCTCCTGCTTTACGAAGAAGAAGAATAAGGGTCTAGAGGACAGTGAAACAAATATGGCAAAATTTCTGCTTCTAACTATCGTATTTTACCAAATCTGTAGACAAAAATAAGGCTCAGTAAATTTTGAGTAATCTAAGGGTTTTTATGGGGAAATCTGTGGCTAAATTTTTTAGCTTGCTTTTTAATCAGTCTTAATCTGTCAAAAGCTTAAAGATTAACTCACCAAGGTTAGTGCACAACAAAATAATTAAAATCATAAATGGCTTTTCAAACAGGTTGAAATAATCTCATTTCACATGTATATTTGTCAGATACTGTTTATCATGAAAAATTTACATTATCACATCAATTTCCGATTCCTGATGTAGTTTGTGGAGTTGTCTCTGTTTTCTCTTTCTCAATCAGTTTTTAAATATAAGTTAAAAGTGGGACAGACTTTATAGGCAGTGGTAAACCAAAGGTTCCATTAAAGAATCCAACCCACTTTTTTGTGGGAGGTGGGACCCAAACTAAATTATAAATTTGAAAGAAATCACAACCTCCAAACTTTTTTTCGTGGATGCCCCCCCCCCCCCCCCCGTTCAAGCCAATATGATTAAAACATGGTTTAAAAAATATCCTAGAAAGAAAATCAATGGCGGTAACTCGAAAGGCATTATTTTCGTGGTAACTTGTATTAACAGAAAAGTGTGCCTCTTTCTTTCTTGCTTTTAGAATACTATTAATAAGAATCCACTATTTGTTATAATAAGATTTTTTAAGCATCTAACCAAAGACAAAAAACTATTTTTAAATTAAAAGTTCCATTTCCCCCTCCCCTTTCTTTGAGTGAAAAAAAGAGGATATAACACTTTTTGAAAAAAAGCTTCTAAACACTTTTACTAACTATAGGGGAAATGACTTGGCCAATCAAAACACCTTCCTTAGTTTAAGATGGGTTACAAACACAATTTTTACCATAAGTTATGTCCCTTGAACAGCCACATTTATCTGTCTATCTTTGCAATTATTGCAACTTCAACTGTTACACTGAGCATTCCAACAAACAGACAAATCAGCAAACATAGTTCAACATGAGCAACATACGACATGACAGATCAACAAATGTAACTCTACTCATGCAACCTAACACAACCCCCCAATATACATAGCATAACACAGAAGAAACATAGATGTAATTTAACTGACACAGAGCAACCACAAAACAGGTTGAATTGTATGCCCATTCACAATGGGGTTTTACAGACACCAAGATTCAGTACATTCAAAACAAACTAATACTGTATTTTTCTGCTGCAATTTTTGTTAGATCAAACATGCTAGCCAATGAGAGCATATTGATCCTTCAGCCTTAATTAAGTTAGAATCCATTGAATTCTGCTAGATCTGGATAGCATGTAAGCCTTCATCGTGACTGGATTTGGCTTCAACTGATTTCATTTCATTTAAGTATCAAAGTGCATTCCAGGAAAATTATAAAGTAAGGATTTTTTTTTTTAGGACAAGCAGTTACAATGAGTTAGAAAACCATTGAAAACAAAAGACAATTTTATTTTGTGTAACATGTATGATCCTTAGGGAAAAACGGAAGACATGTGAAAGTATTGATTGTTCAGTTTTAGTTCAGTAGTTTCTTAAACTATAGAAATTCTAGCGATTTTCAGGCAAGACAGATACCAAGGATAGCAATACCATAAGCGAAAATTCAGATGTGATGCCACTTCTTCTTCTTCTTCTTTTTATAGAGCTTTTGCCAGAAAAGTATGCCAGAGCATTTGGACTCTTCAGATCTCAATTTGCTCAAGCCCCCCCCCCCCAAAAAAAAGAGTAAAATGCCAAATTATGCAACACTGGCTGGATATAATTTTCGTAATTTTTTCTTTACAGGTTTGTAAAAATGTCAGTAAAATCAGCACAAAATTAAACTGCACCCAAGCCGAGAGCTCAATTCAAAACAGGGAGGCAGTGCTCACAAACCCACTAGAAACACCCCTGTTCACAGTAAATTAGAATAAACCATATAGCCAAACAAGAAAAACGACTGCCAATTGTCAGGTCTTGCACATTAAGTGACAAATCCAATTCAATATTATTTTAGAGACCTGTCATTTCAAAATGGTTGTTGTTGGCTATTCAATGAGCTAAAAACTAAACTGAGCACCACAATGATAAATACAAGTGAAATGGTAGACTAGCTAAAGTCCAGCTTTCAGCTGTACCTTCAATGACCTATCAGCTGCTTTATGTCTACTACTTCCATCAATTGTATGTGACAGAAATATTACCTATCTTGGAAATCCATTTTGATAGGATCTTCAGAAGGTTCAAAGAACCCAACAAATCTCAAACCAAGGGAGCTCACAAGATCAAACCAAGGCTATTCAGAGGGTCAGATATTGGTTTTCTGCTTACCAAACTTGCCAAGTTATCTACATAGCCTAGTAAAGCAGACATGCCCTGGATTCTCCAAGATCTCAAAATTAATACATTTTATCACAATAGCTTACATTTTTGTATGATTTGTTGGTAATTTTTGTATATTTGTATATGCCCACCTATCCACACAAAAAAATTATGATTACAGAAATGTGGCTAAGTGAATGAATGAAAGAAGGCAAATGTGACTAATCGTGTTAAATAAAAGGGGGCAAAGATGATCCTAGAATTGATTGACCTAGCTTCAAGTCTTTGGATAGAATCATTGTCTTCACTATGCTTAAACACCAACTTCATTTAACTCTATATGGCTTCAGGAGAGACAAGTTCAGTGGGGATAACCTGATTGTTTTACTTCAACAAGACAAGGCTCTTGGCAAGGTGTTTCACCATTAACGTATTCCTAAGTACAATATGATGACATGACAATCTTATGACACCACATTTATGTTTGCTTTAGAGACTGCCTTCACTGTCTCCACTGCCATAGAGATATCCTCCACTTCCTTCTAAGCTGTTTCAAATATATTTTACTATAGGGGTAAATCATTTCCCTACAAAAATAACTTTACATGGGAGCTGCATAATGTTGAAGTACTGAAATGCAGGATTGGAAGTATACTGAAGCATATGAAAGTATATTGAAGCATACAAAAGTATACTAAAGTATATATGAAAGTGCATTAAAGTATATTGAAGTATATGAAAGCATATGAAATTATATATGAAAGCATATATGAAAATATATTAAAGTATATCAACTTCTATGAAATGTAGGATTTTTGCTGATGTTCAATTGTTATTTCATAGCCACATTTCAACAAAAGTAGCTAAAGAAAACAAGTTGCTAACTATTGTCAAATGATGAGATTAATTGGGGGAGGGGGTATGTGCCTCGCCCATAAATTTTTGCAATTTTTCA
Source organism: Artemia franciscana (assembly GCF_032884065.1). Lineage (NCBI taxonomy): Eukaryota > Metazoa > Arthropoda > Branchiopoda > Anostraca > Artemiidae > Artemia > Artemia franciscana. The sequence continues at coordinate 5,979,057 of NC_088869.1, read as the reverse complement.
TTGAAAAAATTACTTTTCAGTATTTCCATAAAAAAGCAACAAAATTGGTCCTCTTAGATTTAAAAAAATAAAAAAAGATTCAAAAGAAAATTTAGTAATGAGCAAACCATAGCCCATAATAACCAAAGTTATAAAATGTGTTTAGAAAAAAACTATCTAGTGAAAAATGAATTAAACAACACTAAAGAAAACAAGTTACTAACCATTGTCAAAAGGTGAAGTTAATTGGGGGAGGGGGCATGTGCCTCATCCATAATTTTTTGGAATTTTTCACTGAAAAAATTGCTTTTTTGTATTTTCAAAAAAAAAATTCTCCTCCTAGATTAAAAAAAAATATATATTTAAGTTGCAGCTCACAGCAAGTCTCCTCTCTAATGCAGCTAAGAGATAAAAAAGTTGATCACCCCCCCACCTGTTTATGTATATATCTAGCTTTTAAAGAAACAATAAGAAATAAAAATAAGAATTTCATGTTTTCAGGAAGCAATTTCAGTCAACTATAAGAAATTCAAAGCTTTTGAAAACAGGGCCAACTTTGAAGTCATGCAACATGCTTAACTGAAATCCTTTCAACTGGTATTGCCATGGACAAAGATGAAACCAATACAATATATTGTGTGGAATAAAGTCAAATCAAATCAACCTATTTACAATGCCATCTCATTGAATCTCAGATTCAAGGTATTGGACAATCACAGTTGAGAGCATACACTTATGGTTGTTAGTAAGTATGCCAAACTTTCAAAAACATGTTAAGCTATTGTATGTATCTGTAGCTTCACACTAACAGTCAAATACCAAGTTTTTTACTCACTGCTTTTTTCTTGTCTTCAGCTTTGCCCTATTAAACAATAGCCATTTTAGTATTGGTTTGAATAAAACAGCTATCTAGGCTATGTGTTAAAAAAAAAGGTAAACGCCTAATCAAACTTAAAATGGTAACACCCTATACCAGATTTGGTACTTGTGTATTATTAAGAACACACAATAAGTGAAGTTAGGTTCTTTCGTGAAACAAACTATGATTCAGATACATTTTATGAGAAAAAACCGGTTTCATAGCAACAAAGAGTTTCAAAGCAAAGCCCGGTTTCAAAGCAACTCAATTTAGTTTGCTATGCATAGTGATAGAAGATAATGCCTGAACATGAGTTAAAAAAAAAAAGTTAAAAAGCCGGTAAGAAACCGTTTAATAAAAAACGGCAAATCAAATTTAAAATGGTGACATCCTATACCAGATTTGGTACTTGTGTATTATTAAGAACACACAATAAGTGAAGTTAGGTTCTTTTGTGAAACAAACTACGATTCAGGTACATTTTATGAGAAAAAATCGGTTTCATACCCACAAAGACAAAGCTCAATTTAGTTTGCTATGCATAGTGATAGAAGATAGTGCCTGAACATGAGTTTAAAAAAGGTTGAAAAGCCATTAAAAAACCGTTTAAGAAAAAACAGCTAATTAAAATTAAAATGATGACACCCTATACTAGATTCGGTACTTGTGTATTATTAAGAACACACAATAAGTGAAGTTACGTTCTTTTGTGAGACAAACTACAATGCAGGTACATTATATGAACTTTAGTATTATTTTGAAAAAAACAGCTATCTTGCACTCTAAGCTTCTCTTGTAAGAGAAGAAAAATATATATAAAGTATTATATTTTCATCATATTTTGTTTTATTTCATAAGCTGTATCAAAAGTTTGGGCTATATATTTGCATATTAGGGGAGGGGGGATACATAATATCAAATACCTAACTTAACCTAACCTAACCACCTCTATATATAAAATATTTAATGAAAATGTACCTGCATTGCAGTTTGTTTCACAAAAGAACATACCTTCACTTATTGAGTGTGTCTGAATAATACATAAGTACCCCAGATTTGGATGTAGGAGGGAGCAAGTGCTTAAAATGGCAGACCTGATAGGTGGCAAAACTGGGTAAAGGGTAAAATAAAATAATTCTAGAAAAAACTGGTTTAACCTTTGAAATGATCTGCATTGTAATACCCAAGTGTTTTGTCGAGCATAGTTACAGGTTTTTAGTGGCCTCTGGCCTTTCCACCTGTTTTCCTTTAAGGGTATATTTGCACATTAGGATGATAGAGCACTGGGTGATTATTTGCCCAGTTAGCTAGCATTTAGCTTGGCTTAAGCCTTATGCTACATTCAAGAGAGTAGAGTTCTTTTTAAATGAATAATATTATGCAGCTTTCAAAAGAAGTACAAATTAAATGCAAGTTTATCAAACCAACAATTATGGTAAATAATAGATAAATATTCTTATTTTTTCCAGGAAATGCATTGAACTTTCACTCGAAATCGGTATATATTATGTATTAGGTAAATACATAATAAACAAATATGCTTATTTTTTCCAGGAAACACATTCAACTTTCACTCTAAACAGAAATTACATATATATAGTGCATTCATATTGTAGCAGGAGGCAACACAATGTACATTTGTCCCTTCTAAGAAAAAAAAAACTAGTTCCAAAACTACCCTATGCTTTCCTGATACCTCTATCTTATGCTACCTTCAATTCTTTCAGATTAAAAAACAACAGAAGTTGCTTTCTTAAGACAAATGTTCTCTGAAGAAAAGGCATAACCTTTTCACAGTGGAAGCTATATTTTTTATCCAAATATACAATGCCAGCACCATTCCTCTGCCCCTCCTACCTTATGTGTATGTGCCTAAACATGTATTGCGTAGAACTGTGAGAATGCATTCAAAAATATGTAATCTTGAGAATATTAATCTAAGCTATTTGAGGCTTTTTTTCAAATTTTTAATTAATTGTTTTCTTTCATATATTCCAGATGGGAGTCCATAGCAATTTAAAAAGATTTTTGATTTCAATATACAACTGAATTCAGCTCCACAATCTGAATCAGATAGTGTGAGCATGAGTCCCCTAACACAATCCCCCAAAAATATATTCCTGCCAAAAACTTGTATCTGCAGCATTTTGTCTCATCTGCCAAAGATAGATGGTAAAAGCCACATAAATACTTTAATCTATAAACTCTTGCAAATAAATGGCTTTTTAAGCCATTTTGTATTTAAAAATACATTGCATAAAGCAAGTTATATTCAATTCTGACAGATAATTATGACATACACACAGAAAAGCTGAAAAAAAAATGACAGATAACTTTCAGATTTGAAAAAACTGTAAGGAAAATCTGCACCTAGCTACACAGCACTACTATTATTACTTGCATGTACCTAATGTGGGGTACTTCTCATGAGACCTTAAAGGTTTTGATCATGACAGATGGCTTCTGGTTCAAAGAACCTGGAAAAGTTTGGTGTCAGTATTTTGGCAAATACACTGCTTTGAGATCCCCCCCAAGCATCTCCCTTCAGCCAAACAGTTTTAAAACAAGTAGTCAAACTGGTACCTAAATTTCAGCCAGTAATAGGACAACATATGTGTTATATGAGTACTTTTGTTCCCTTGTTAGCCAGGTTTTTTAATACTACACTTGTTCATTGATGATTGTGTATATATATTTCTTTTAGTTCATAATTCTTTCTATTTGTTATTGATTCAATTTTTTTTTTTTTGATTGCAAAAAAAATATGTTTTAGGTTTTAGTTTGTTTTTTTTAGTCTAAATATAAATTTATATGAGGATGACTATACCCATGATTATTATAGTTTAGTGCTTTATCTTCTATTGTGACAAAAAAAGCCACTGACTGGATAACATTGTAAGACATTTGACAATGAAATCATTTGAGAATTCAGAAGAGTCATACAAAAGAACACTGAAGGTGTAAAATATAACCCTCAGTTCAGAGTAATGACTTTGGCATTTGTGTTCTTTTAAATGACAATGTAAAACAAAAATTTACACCACATCCAGAAAAGAAAGACTACATGAAATAAAGACATCTAGTTTATCATGTGAGACAAGGATAAGAACAAAAATATCCCAAAATTGAAATCAAGTCAAAAAATCTACATTGTAGATTTAAAGAAAGTGCTTTTGCAGTCAATTATGTACAGCAAAAAATCTTGTCATGCTTTGTCTGTTTCAACAAATGTTTACCCTACTTGAAGATACAAGGCACATTCTTAACCTATGTGTGCCTTGTGGAAAATGGGTATGCAAGGATGTGATGCACCTGGTATTGGTATATTGTATCACAAGACTGTTGGGAGAAGAAATTGTTGTTCTCTACCAATAATTATTCTCCCAAAAAAATAAAAGTTTAGCTTCTAAATAAAGTAAGTTTATGGCAATTGTGAGTTCATCAAGGAAACATCAAGAAAGTGGGTCTGATGGCATTTAGGAATGGGTAGCATTCAGCTAATGTTCCATTTCTAGAGATGGAAAAGGTTGGATTTGGACTATCAAAATTGTCTCATATGAGATTCAATTAAGAAAAGCACAATAAAGTGACTGAAGAGGGTAAGTATTCCCTTGCTGAAAAACCAAACAGAGTGAGAGGGGTGAAGCCTGAGAGAAAATACATGATTTTGGCAAAGCTTGTGCCTATCCTGCCAAAAAACCACAAATTTTTGGAGTGACACCATTTTGTATCAATTCTTTTACCCGCAAAGAACTTCTTGCTTCCTTCTTCTTCTGAAAATCAGCATGTGGAATACAAAATGGGTGTCTTTGGCTTCTAAATGGTTTTGCAATGATTCTCCCAAGATCTATTATCATTCTATTTATGATTTCAAATGTTTTAGCTATTTTGTTTTTGCCCATACTTGTGGTCACACTCTTGAGTGACCTTATATTTTTCATGATGTGATACATTATGTTTGTTTTTTTCCCTTTTTTCCAAGTACAACTCTCTGTTGGGAAAAATTGTTTTTTTTTCTGTCTGCCATCTATTCTAGGGGTATTTTTGGTATATGGCTGGTGTGTCATTTTGCTTCCTGAATGAGTAATTGAATTGTCAAATTCTGTTCCAATGGCAAAAACATATATCCATGTATATATACATTTTTACCTGAGACACTCACAAAAGGACAAGAGACATACAAATGGGTAATGGTTTTTGCTCTAGGATCATGATATTATGTACTATTATTGTGTGTAAAACATTTTATGAATCAATTTATTGATTATATCCAATTAACAAAAGTGATGGTGGAGCAACAAAAACAACAAAAAGGAACAAGAGCCAAGAGCTCATATGGCACTTGTGACAAGGCAAGAAGAGCTAAGAGCCAAGATCTCATATGGTATGAGCTCTAACAAAATTTTAAGAATCAATAGATTGATTTAAAAGGAGAATCAGAGGCTTAATGCCAGTCAAGATTTAAAATAATAACAGCTCTGAGTTATGATGTCCTTCTAAATATCAAAATTCATTAAGATCCAATCACCCACTTGTAAGTTATAAATACCTAATTTTTTCTAATTTTTCCTCTCCCTTTAGCCTCCCAGATGGTCAAATCTGAGAAAACAACTTTATCAAGTCAATTTGTAAAGCTCCCTGACAGGCCTACCAATTTTCATTGTCCTAGCATGTCCAGAAGCAACAAACTTGCCAAATAATCAAAGATCAGGACCCTCTAGAGGGAGAGGGAGTGGAGGTAGGTACTTCAAAATGCCTTCCTGGGACATGCTTTAACCTCTAGACCTATCCTTGAAAAGTTTCATTTTCCTAACCTAGCCCCTTTCTAAGAAAGCAAGAAGTCATTAAATTAGAATTTTACCCTTTTGGTTAGGCCTACTAGGCTATATGCTCTTTAGAGCCCCTTTAGGGCTCAAAATGAATTTGCCAAAGAAACAATTCTTGAATTATGAGATAGGATAATAAAGGCGTCAAGTGTTACATTTACTTTGATCCTAGCTAAATCATGCTAGAAACTGCAAATTTACCCTGATAATTTTGACCTATCATGGCCTAAAACTGAACAACCAACACAATTTCTAAATGTACTTCTACAAAAATACGGCAAAAACATGACACTATAGCTAGATTTCTCCCTTACTCAACTGATTACCTTACCATTCTAGGTGAAATATTTCTACTGTTATATTCAAAAAAATCAATCCCTCCTGTCAAATCTAAATCTGCCTTGATGATTGTGAAGATAATTGTGACAAGTTTTTGATAGATGGTATTATAGTTTCACTTACCGAACTTATTTAAATAACAAATTCTTTTTTGCTACAGAATTGACCTAATGCTCTAGGGGTTGCGGCAAGCTTTATCTTAGGAGCGAAAATTTCCAGTTGTGAAATACCAATGAAGAGTGGTTCTGGCTTATAAGAAACACTAGTAAAGGTAAAACCGCAAGTCACGAATAGCAAGCTATTGAAAAATTGACCACACGAAAACGGTTCATTGCGGTTGTTGAAGCGCGGAAACGAGTATGAGATATTTAAATAGCATAGGCATAGGAACATATAAATCAAGTTCTAGAAGCCAATAAAAAAATTCGGAAGGCTAGCCCATATAACTCTAGGCTAGTTGTTCCTAATTAATAATACAATTCTTATCTTCTATGTTCATTTCCCTAAAAATGCCCTCCCAGGTCTTTGGGTCTTGGGAATCACATGTTTTGAATAGCCCTCTCGTCCTTTGTAATGTATTAAAGGATGACTTTAGATAAATATGATCAGTTTCTCAGATATTGCATTTTAAGATTACAAAAAAGCTTTGAATTCAAAGAACGGATTTGTTTAAAACGGCTTAGCATAAATATTTTAGCACAGCCGTCGAACCATTATGACGGTTAAACCGATAGCAAAACCAACGAAATTTGACGGATCAAGAAAAGATCCGTCAAAAAACAACAGCGCTGCAAGTTTTGTGCCTTGTGAGGCGCCACACTTGAATTCAGCCCATTCGGAGTTTGTGTCTCCAGAGAAAACGCTGTAGACGCACTGGAAACGGTCTTGCCGAAAATCGATCACTAAAAGGAGAATATACTGGCGTGCACCCATTGCGCGTAAAATTGTCACAGCTATGAAATGGCGAATAAGATGAAAGGCTTTTCCGTAATACACTAGGAGAAGATTGACAATCGCACTTCCTCGGTCAAGCAACTCGACACTAGGGTGGTACATTCTTATTAAGTAGATAGTTGTGATGCTTCCTTTCAAACATCCGTACTGATATAGATCAACAGAAGGAGAAACCTTTGACATCAACTCGCAGTATATAAACATTTCGGCCACCTTGGACATGTTCGGGGTTATTGAGATAGGTCGGAGTTGATCGCAAGATTTGGACCCTTCACTATGGTATGACGCAAACCTCCGCTCTCTTCCAAGCACTAGGGAACACCTACTCTTGGAAACACTAGTTAATAATAGAAGAGAGTGGCTTGCGAAGGAAAATAGCGAATTCACTTAACAAACTTAAACTAAGCTCGCAATGGTAGGACGCACAGTTCCTATTCAGCTTCTGAAGTTCCTTGTAAACGGCAAAGTTGGAAACTTCACATACATCATCAATCTCTTCTTCATTTATGAGACTCGATTTCTGAACTGGTGATTGACGGAAAGGTGGTAGAGATGCCAGCAAAAAAGTTCACTTCCGTAGCCAAGAACATGGAAACCCACTGTTTTTTTGTTTGGTTAGTCACCAGCAATCACAAAGGAAAAAGAAGCATACCATCCTCTTTCGATACCCCGCCGTCACTAGGTGTCATTTTACCAGCAAGTCTTTTTACTAACGAATGCCATTTGTGTAGATCTGTTGCAGGTAAGGGCATACTTTTGTCCTTCACCCATCGGCTCAGTTTGACAACATGGTTCCGCAACTGAATCGCCATTGCTGCGAAGGCAGCAGGGAGTCTTAGTTAGGCCCTTGAGGTCGCTTAGCGGTCGTATAGTAGTTTCGAATTGTTTGGTTTTGAGGAATGCTGAATTTGCTTCAAAGAAAATTATGAAATGATCGAAATTATGGTAGGGTCCTCGGTATTACAACCACTTGCTGCAAATCCAAAACATTGGAAACCCACTGTTTGTTTGGTTAAAGTCACCAGCAATTACAAAGGCAGAAGAGGCATACTTTTGGCGCATTTTATGTACAAAAAACTGTATGTGCTCAATAAGTTCGTTCCTGTTTCTGGCACTCTCAGGGTAATAGACCGAAGCGATTATCAAACACGAGTATCTTCTTCATAAATGTGTCGGTTTGCATTCCGTCCAAAATATCTCATGATCAGAGTCAATTGGATCACTTAACAGCTTTGACGGTAGATCGTTCCGAAAGTAAAGTCCTACGTCACCTCCACGACGATTCAGGCCACGGTCGCGACGAGTATTAAAGCCAGCCAGTGTAGTCTTTAATGCGCGCTGACTCCGAAGTAATGTCCCAACATTCGCTGATTTTTACGAAACAGGCATTATTGTCGACAAAAGACACCAAGCCATCTAGAACTGGAACACTCGAAATATTTTAAAGCTTTCGATAGTTTTTCTATCAGGAAGAGAGATCTGACACTTATTACAGCGCAAATTTTACCAATTATACAAATAAAATTAATTGCCCTTATCGTTATCTTAAAAAAAAACAGTCACCATGCGCTAGATAGCGTTGAAGTTTTTATCGACACTAGCATTCTTCTAAGGTACTAATACTATGCTTCCAAACTTCAGATCAGTCTACTTACGAAGATTTTAGGTAGATTCACTTCCTGGTGTAAACTGAAGGAATGGAGTTACAAATTCCACTATCAACTAAACGAAAAGGGACTTTCGGTTACGTGCTGTAACGAGAGCCCCTCTCACTTTTTTTTAGCTAAGCTGAGCCACCTGGCGCTTGTTCCTTAATAAAGCCAGCGTTCGAAAAGAAGCTTTTTTTTCATTTTATTCTTTAATAGACAAATTTAAAATACCCAAAGTGCTGATATGCTTATCAGTGCAAAGTTGAATGCTTCTCTTTAACCTTTGGTGAATAGATTACATCCAACAAACACGTGAATAGATTTCAGAATGGCCAATATTTCAGAAAAAGATAGTTCTCAGCTTTTGCTTTGTATTCTCACCATTAAAAATGAGAAATTCACTAATTATTATATATCACCCCATTTTCTCCAAAGAAAGAAAAAAAAATAACGATTGACTCTCTTTTATTCAGCAAAGAATTTGATAGAAAACTTCGTAACACCTCCAAAAACTTGAATCTTCTGATTTACTTAAAGATTTTGCCTTGATTGAACTTGCGACCTTGTTTGTCCGTACCAGTCCATGAGAAGTACTGTGTCACTAAATCCTTTGTTTCTTGCGCATCGGGGTCAAGTTTCTTCCAGTCATACGATTCGTAGTCGATCTGCCAATCGGGACTCAACTGAAAACGAGAAACTTGTCGATAAACCATCAAAAATAGGTTTACAAACGTATATAAAAAAATCAAAAAAAATCGATTGGACAAGTTTTCCTTCTAACTTTAAATATAATTAAAAGTTCAGACCAATGGTACAACAAAAAGTTTACTGGTAAGAGTGCCATGGGTCAAAAATAACTAAATTCAGCTCTTTTTACTGGATTAATATTTATCACAAGAAAACCAAAGAAGAGTCAGAAAGGCGAATTTATTCTCTATGCAGAATGGCATTTCCTTGTCTGTCTGGGAATATTTTTATTTTTGTCTAAAGTAGTACCAAGTAATGTGATTGTATCGCGGAAATACACCACAGAAATGTAAATGAAAGTACAGAACACAATAAAACCTTACCTAGCTTATAGGCAAACAATTACACTACGAATAGAACGTGCTCATTTACAGAAAACCTTTCATAGAACAAAAACGATAGGATAAAAGCAGCTGTACAAACCACTTTTGATTAAACCTAAATTAAAAACAACACACACAGGGTTTGCCTCCTTTTATCTTATTTTGTCTTCAAAATAAATATCCTTTTTTTCCAAATAGTTTCAAGAATAATTTTGATATAAATCTGTTCTTGGATGCATCAATCCTTAATAATCGTAAGATATGTGCTTAAAATAACGACTTTGAGTTACTGGATCCAAAATTTTTGAATAGAACAAAGAATCCGACTTTTTATAACACAACGTATACTTTATTCCCAGTGGCCACCTTACCCTTTACTTTCAAAGTATATCTTATTATTTTCTTTCACATTCATTTTGCCTCCAAACGTCTAGTTCAAACTAGGTTAATTTTTCTTAATAATTTCAACCATTGATTTAGCAGCACCTACTGCTTTTCAGCTTCTATTCGTCCATACTCTTTTAAATCGCATCGTCACGAGGTATTCAAAGGAGTCAATGGATAAAACATCACAAGGAAAATCGCTCCAAATCGAAGCGCAACGTCGAACATGGATTTCCTTCAATTACTCAATTCACGGCGAGTCAGTATTAAGATAATGGGATCGAGCTGTGCCCCTTTCGCATCCGTCTTTTCGGTGGAACGATGTGGGCGGGGGGGGGGGGGCTGTAAGAGAAAGCTCTACAGAAGGAGATGAATGCATGCACTTGTAGAAATCAAACATCAACACTACATCAAACCTTTTACTAACAGACTGGAGCAATGGGTAACGACTAAACCTGCTCTATCAGAGCCGTGTCTTGGATCTTCTGAAGTGGCGCCAGCTATTTTTTCGGAGAACTAGTATGCAGGCGACATCCATGCTCGGCAATGGGTCTGATGCAACACTTGGAAAGTGGGAAGATGAATGAGCTGGGTGATAAAAAGTTTTTACTGCGGAGTGATCCCCAGCTGTCTTGTACAGGAGATTCTCACTCAATCGTGGTGGATTTACCAAGAGCGGATAAGTAGATTATAAGGAGACGAAGCTCATTGACTCTATTTACAACTTCATTTGTGAAGATGAAGCAGGGGTGTATGCGCATCATTTTCGATCACGACATCAGCAGCTCCTTCGTTAAATAAAATTTTATCTATTTCTGTCAGAACATACTTTACATCAGAGGTGACAGAAATAACTGAATGACTTGTTAGTAAACCCATTCATATGTCATTAGCAAAGTCCGCTTTTTTTTTCTTAAGATTTCACGACTTAAGTACTTGACCAACTCTTAGGCCCTTTCCAATAACAAAGCAGATTGTAAAATAAACCTGACTATCAGGACTATGGATTCATAATCTAAGGGCCTGAATTTGACGAAATTAATGAAAAGCAAAGACCGTGCTTTTAGACAGAGGCTTAGAAGTTTTGCTGCTCCAGTTTGCAATCCTAATACTACTACCGACAACTCAATGCAGGACCAAGCAGCCAACACAGCTGCACACGCTCCTCCTCCACAATTCATTCCTTACCTCCTATTGAATTACCTCCAATTGAAGTTTTTCAACAAACCCCCATTAAGCAAGCTAGACTTGAATCTTTTGTCCGTAAGAACAGGGGTTCGAGTCCTGGTGTCGCTGGTCATTTGTTTGGACAATCCCCCGTTTAGAGGATTATTGAATTGCTGATTAATATTTGTCTGTACTCAAGGTTGTTACTAAATGGGGGATAGAATTCCATCAGCCCTATAGTCTTAAAGATAATGCATATTTTAACCCATATAATTGAATATTGTTGCTCTTACCCTTATCCAACACTTATTCAAAGCATTATAGTTCAATGGTTATTATGATCCAAGATATAAATAGTAGGCCAAACTCTGGATAGTTATAGAGAAAACCCGGAAAGATTAAAAATAATTTTCTTAAATCAATTAAAAATTAACGGAAATTATTTTAAAACTTTTTCCACGAAAGAGGCCAAACACAGCTGCACAAGCTCCTCCTCCACCATGATTCATTAACAATTTCACTCTTAACCCCCCCCCCCCCCGAGAAGTTTAATTTTCTTTAAAATCCTTCCTTCTTCAATCTTTCGAATCCATTCGGGGACTGGCTTTCCGTTTGTCAAGCTATAGATGGCCAAAACGATCAATATTTGACAACGGATTGACATTCATTCTCAAAATATGTCTTAGCCATCTTAAACTTTCTTTCATTATAGCCTTTGAGAGCTAAATAGAACCTGTCATACGGTTGGTTACACGGGTGCCTAAAATTATCCTTAGACAATTCGCCAACAACAGCGTGAAATTTGAAAGTCAAGTTTTAAATTCTTTATTTCAGTAGTAATTGTGAAACCGGTTTCAAAATTTTGGCCCAGTTGACAAGACCCATTAACTAAAAATAAGGATTCATTAAAAAACGAAATATCTTTTCGGTCATGTGACAGTGGATATACATATTCTTAGTCAATCAAACAAAGCAGAAGGAAAAATGAACAGATAGTTGGTTACTTTGATTTTTATTTATTTACTAATATATATTCGAAGGCTAGTTGTAAGTATCTTACAACCATAAGTTAATGAAGGCTTAAACCGTTTTTAACTGAAGGACGAAGTCAGATTGGTCTACGGATGAGACACATACTTTTGACTATCTATAAGCTGCTATACTATATTTTTGGCAGGTAAATATCTCTTTTCATTCTTATCGCTGAATCCTCTTAATCCTCTTCTGGATGTGATTTTTTTAATCTAGCAAGATACATCTTCACTAAAATGGTGTCTAAGCACACTTTTTGAATGATCACCAACACAGACTTTCTCATTTCCTGGCTAATGTTTAGGGAAGACAACCTCTAGCTGTGATCATTCAATTTCAGTAATCTTTACTAGAAGTGGAAAGAGATCAAGTCTTGCGATCACAACTCATGCCGACAATTTGGAACACTGGCAAATTCAGACTAACGAACGAGGTACGTGTAAATATTGCAAGACTGGATATTCTACATTTCTATGTGAAAAACGCTCTGCCCTGCTCAATATGATACAGAATGTGAAGTGTTACAAAAAAACAACAACAAAGTCTTACGATTACAAGGAAAGCCAATCCACGAAAATGTTGGTGGTAGGGGAGGGGATGGACTTACTGAAAACACAAAAAAGGTATTGTTCAAGAACTAGAAATGGGAGGATCTGTTGCCCCTTACCCTAATAGGCACCAATGGTGATTACAAGATTTGACAGCTTTATATTCGTTTTTATACCTTGCATACTTTTGCAGCATTGAGACAAAACAGGAAAGAAAAAAGCAGAAAATATATGGTATTTTACAAAAAAGTACATAAAAATATTTTCGATTTCAAAGTCTGGTGAATATTCTGAAAAAGAAGTTTGTCCCTCGGCAGCTATGCTGTTGACATCCTGCATAGATGTTACATAGTTAAATCAGCTTCATTCAAAAATCTGAGTCATAGCAAATGAAAAGAAAAGATCCCAGGCTTTACCTTGAAGGCTAGGTCTTGACCTCTCCAAACCCATATGCCAGAAATGGACGAATCGTTGTCTTCACCAAATACGCAAACAGAGGCAAATGCTTGCTTTCTCATCTTTTCTATTCGCTGGAACATACCTGTAAAAAAATGTTTGTTCTTGAAAGATACAATCAAATAAATTACAAAATTGTAAACATTACGTTTTTATTGAGCATCTTTTGCTTCAATTCTAGTCAGGGTTCTTCAACCCTGGGTCGCTCAAAAATCCGTCTAAACCAGGAAAAACTACTAAAAACCCAATCATCCCGGTGTCTAACCCACAGAGAATCTTTGTAAAATAAACAGGATATTTTTTGTCCTTTTTGTAATTAATAGATTAATTACAGAAAAAAGAATCAAGCAATAATAATAAAGGACAAAGACGAAAGAACATCAACTAAAAAATAAAACCAAGGCTAATACAGTTTTATTTTTCGCTTCCCATACACAAAGAAACTACACTTAGCGACTATAAAATAAATCTCTTACAATACTTGACAACATAAAAGCACAATTTAAATTCTTATATTATTATTAATCGTATTCCATAGTTTGCAACCTAAATAATTTATAGACAAATTGTTACATATTGACAAGAAGTAATCATAGAACAGTTATATATTAAAACTTATATACTTATGCGTTATGCATTTGCAAACTCTTATAATCATTATCAATTAGATCCAACAGGTTTAGGTATGCTTGAGCAGTAACGATCCACAAAAATCTTTTAATTTCACAAGGGTCTTGTAACAGTCAATTTACAACTTCGCATAAAAATAAAAAAATATAATATAATAAGGCTTAAAAAAAACATAGCTTCTAGAAAAAGATAAGAATCAATTTCGAGATTTGACATAGAAAAATAAATTACTTTTCAATATTGTAAAATGTACCCAGAGCTTTAATTTTTCTTTCTAGTATTTTTACAACTTTTCTTTATAATATTATTTATTCAATAATAATAGAAAAGGGAACAAAATAAAAAAAATAAGTTATGAATGTGAAGTAATATAAGCTTACAAAATAAAACAAAGATGAAACCTCTTCATTTTTTACCTCCCCTTACACAAATAAAACTTAGTCCAGTAACACTACAAAAAGAAGGCCAAACCTCGGCATTCGAGCGACAGAAATATTTTTTAAATGAAAATGTTTCAGAAAAATTTGCTTAGTAATACATCCAAAATTGCGGTGCAGAAATACTCCTTTATGAGGGAAAAGAGAAGATAAAGAGGGAAATCGCAAATTTGAATTTCTGCAATACTTTCTGGATTGAAAGGCCGTTCCTATAAAATCAAGTCCGGGGAGACCAAAAATGAAACCAGAGTTGGAAGACGGTACAACTTAGTACCCATTGTTTTTTCAATTATGTATTATATTATTAGAACGCCACAAATGGTATTTTTGCCCCTTCTGACCCCACTCAGGGTGAGAATGGGGTCACAGATGATGGAATTCTTAAACTCTGACGTCATTTTCAGTCTCCCTAGAATTGAGTTAATAGTGAAAGATCTTTCAAAACAGAAAATGTTGCAGAAATTTAAATTCAACTCCCTCCCTAACTCCCCTTTTTCCTACAAAAAGAAGTATTTCCACACGACCAATTTTGGATTATCAATATCATTCAAATTCTGGGTCAAAACCGTGAAGTTTGAGACTTTTTTAAATTAGACTCAAAACTGAGCAGACCTAAAAACTTTTAAGAAACTTTTGTGAAACACATTTGCTAAGTTTATGAATTTGAGTAACTATATCCATTCAAAATGAAAGTGGCGTGATATTTTGAATCAAAAAATTGTCAAAAAGGTAAAAAAAACACAATTAATAACAGTTCATAGTCAAACACGACCTTTACGGAGGAAAGGAAAAGGATCTTTCCTGAAATCACAAAAAGGAGAAGCCCCATCTCGTAGATAGCTATACTCGTAGATAATATTTAAGGAATTGCAAGTGAACAAGCACTTAGGCATACATTTATTTCGGAAGTAGAGGAGATGGAGGATTAATTGGAAAATGAGCTGTTTACAAACACTAGAATTTACAGAGATCGTAAATATGACGAAAACTTAGAGGGGTGCATGAGCCTGAAACCCCTCCCTCTGGGAGTTTGATGGCTGTTAAACTTCTGACAGCTATTTTTTATTGACAGATTCTCAGATATAAATAAAACTACAACCTAGCCAAGGAGAGGCCACTTGCCTTCATCACTACAAAACAAACAAAATCAACATTATTTAAAATAAACTACAATCTTTTTTTTTAATATTTTCTTATTTAAACCTAGAAAAAATAGTTCTCACAAAGAA
This sequence comes from Artemia franciscana, assembly GCF_032884065.1. Taxonomy (NCBI): domain Eukaryota; kingdom Metazoa; phylum Arthropoda; class Branchiopoda; order Anostraca; family Artemiidae; genus Artemia; species Artemia franciscana. The sequence goes on along the minus strand of NC_088869.1, from coordinate 5,963,498 downwards.
AAAGACCGAAAACTATTTTCACATTCCCGCGGAAAGAAATAAAATAAAGAAAAATCTATTTTCGGTACGCAAATAGATTTCACTAAAAAGAAGCCGAATAAGGAATATCTGACCACGTTCGAATACGACGGAGGACAAGCCCCAAACCTAATCGATAATGGTCAGTTTACTCTTCCTCTCGTACGTTATACAACAGACCCGAAGCGGCACTATTGTATCTTTTTCAAGAGTTCTACAATCAACAGACAAATCCAAGCTAGCAAGAAATTCACACAATCTTGCTAAACGAAGTTACCTAGCTACAACATAATTCTTGAGTGGGGTCGCTACAACCGAAAAGTAACTTAATAATATTTACGATTTTCTCTGTATTTTCTTGTGTTTGACATATAATTAGCCTATTTCGTATTGTTTGAAGTCGTTTATACAACAGCCACTAGCGGAAATAATATTATAATACTTTATTAACACTAATAATCACCTAAAAAATTAACTAGCTAAGAATGACTAAACAATTAATTAATTAAATAATAAATAACTAGATAAATTAAGATCTAATTAAAAGTAGCTTATTAAAATAATGTCTGAATTGGCAGATCAATTACGAATCCTATAACTGGAAGAAACTTGACCCCGATACGCAAGAAACAAAGGATTTAGTGACACAGTACTTCTCATGGACTGGTACGGACAAACAAGGTCACAAGTTCAATCAAAGCAAAATCTTTAAGTAAATCAGAAGATTCAAGTTTTTGGAGGTTTTACGAAGTTTTCTATCAAATTCTTTGCTGAATAAAAGAGAGTCAATCGTTAATTTTTTCCTTTCTTTAGAGAGAATGGGATGATGTATAATAAATAGTGAATTTCTCATTTGTAATTGTGAGAATATAAAGCAAAGGCTGAGAAAAATCTTTTGGTGACATATTGGTCACTCCTAAATTTATTAACGTGTTTGTGGGATGTAATCTATTCACCTAAGGTTAAAAGAGAAGCCTTCAACCTTGCACTGAGAAGCATATCAGCATTTTGGGTATTTCAAATTTGTCTATTCAAGAATAAAATGAAAAAAACCTTACTATAACAACACAGTAAAACCAAACTTGGGGACTTGGGTTAGAACTCATTACTACGATTTTAACCAGCATTATATAAAAAAAACATTACCCACTCTGCACTGTTCGATGTATGGTTTTTTTTTTCGCTGATTTTTTTGGCGCTTTACCATTTAATAGTTTTACCAATGAGCCCTCTTTCTTGACTCTGTAAGCCAATCCAGAATCAACCCAGTTCTCAATGGGTACCTGGGAAAAACAGGGAAAGGTAAACAGGAAGGGTGTGCAAGAGCATAAGAGTCCTAGGCCCCACGTGCCTGTTGTAAGTCCTAGCTGAAGGACCACAAAATCGAGATTAGCACCGCCGGTTTGGACTAAGAAGTTTAGTGCCGTTTACCTAAAGCCTCTTTCATTTCCTAGAACCTCAATTAAGTTGGGAGTTTTCCCCCCTTTTGGGTTATCCTTTACATTTTTTTTTAAACTACTTTACCATTGGGTTTTGTCATTCTTTTCTCTTTTGCTATCAATATTTTCCTCTGTCAAATCCCGACAAAATCTTTTTTTAATCAAAACTTAAAGGAAGATAAGTAACTAGGGTCAATATTTCATACAGAAAATGAAGAAAATTATTATGTAGTAGTTACTTTAAAAGAAAATAAATAATGTTTTGCAATAAAATAGTAGCTAATTGCAATGTAGTACTGGATTGAAACAGTAGACCTAGACGTCTCCTGGATTTAACAGTACAGTATAATTTACCTCTTCAAGGTTACACAAAGGGTCAATTGTTTATCCACTTTGTGTCGTAATTAGAGGTTAAAATCATTAAAGGTCAATTCAATCACAATTAAGATAACGCTACAATTTAGTTTCTATAACTGACAATTCTGTGTTTCCGAGTTCAACCAGAGAATTAGTATCCAGATCTAGCTAGAACCAAAACCCTAGTTAAATTTATCCAGTATTTTAAAATTTACTTAAGACTCAGATAATTTCTTAAACCACATATGCCTGCCATAACAAAAAGAAAGAAAATGATCAAACGGGTTTCACGTTATTGTTTGTTAGGTATTTGATTTTAATTCTTTTAATTTTCGGTCTTTTATTCAATTTTATTTAACTTTTTAGGTTTTTTTTTCACTGGTTTTGTTGTACTTCCCACACTTGTTTTTGTCTTCTCCTTGATCTTATTAGTTTGTTCGCGCTGAAGAAGAGAAGCGGTTGTTCTCTCGAAATATTCGCTTTCTGTTTTTTTTCATAAGTATTTTCATTTGGCCTTAAAAAATCTCATTTTTGGTCGTTTCTTTCTTTACTTAAGACTCAAGCCAATTAAAGAACTCCATTGACAATTTCTTTTTATCGACATAATACTTAGGTTTTCAAACGCGAGCTGGTGTATAATACAACTGCGGTTCTTAGGCATTTTCAGACCAAAGATCTTCAAGAAACGTCCTGTTTTGCTGCGTTCTTTTTGAGATTACGCCTGAGTGTCATTCTCTGCCGCGGACAATATTTTATTCGGGGAGGGAACCAACGCAATTTTCAGGTAATAGGTTAGAATACACCCCCGATAACACCATCAACTGCATCTAATTTTATCACTCAGACATGGTTACCTCAAATCTTCAGATTCTTAATAACACATCACCCTTTTTAATGAGGGTTGATGCTAAATTGCAACAGTAAACCTAACTGTCTCCTGGATTTAACATCCCGTATTATATCTCTTCAAGATTACGCAAAGCAGCAACCGTAAGTATACTTTATGTGTTAAATAGAGGATCAAATCATTTCTGCCGACCATCATTCACTTTGTCTTCCGATAAATTCCACGTTTTAGCTCGGTAGGTTTGCATTTTTTTAAGCATCATCAGCGCCTTAATTGTGTTTTCAAGAAGGAATGTGGTACTGGATTGAAACAGTAGACATAGCCGTCGCCTGGATTTAACAGTACAGTATCTTATACCTCCTAAGTAACACAAAGAGGCAGCCATGAGCACATCCTGTATCGTAAATAGAGGATCGAATTATTTACTATCGATGACACCAAGCTACCTTTTTTCCCACAGTCAAATGCTCTGATTTCTAAATTTTCTCAGCCTAAAATTAATTAACAGCTTTCATTTTTTCCTTAGATATACTAATTTATATTACATCTTTCTTAAAAAGAACAATCCAGAAAGCAAAAATATTCGCATGTACAGTATGTACTTTGGGGGGAGGGGGATTCCAAATTATAAAAAAAAATTACACTAAGAAAAAAAAAAAAAAATCAGACATGCAAACTCTCTATTCGTGTTACAGACCATACCGGTAAACATTTTCAGACCTCTCCCCTAGGCGTCAGATAGGCTTCTATCTATATTGAATAATGGTTAAAGAAATTGAATTGAACATTTTGACTTGGGTGGACCTTGATGAGTTGTTACTGGGACACTTTTTGTTTCAATAAACCTTCTAAGTTTAGCTTGTGTTAAGTACATTGATTAACAGATAAAATAATCGGATAGAGAAAAATTTTGTTATTGAATCAACTTATGAAATCTTAAATTTAAAATAAATAAGTCTTTCACCCAAAACTCTTTCAAAGCGACATAGTTTTTGTTACATAGTCTATTTTTAATCTATGTATCCTCGAGTTTCATTTCTTTTGAAATCAAAGCAACGGTACATGTCTCTGTGTACTGTATGCATTAAATCATTGTTCACCCGATCGCAAAGAAACTTTAATAAGTTGTTGAATTCACTATTACGAAGGTTTTAGGTACAAAATACCCCCGGACCAGCTTAATCTTTCGAATAATTATTGCGCTGACTGAAATTAGAGCCCCCTCCCTTAAAAAAATACTTTAAAGTTTCTTTGATTAAAATCATTCACACGTCCTGGATCCAATAATGCTCGGCGGGAAAGTTCAGAATCATACTCGGCGGGTAAGTTCAGAATCATACCCTAATTTTTCAAATACTTTAAAATTTAAAATATGATCGTTATTTAACATATGGGCACTCACTTAAATTTGTGTGAAATTGGAGTCACATAAACAATAATTCGGTTTTTGAGACAATTAGGGATCAGTTAAACAAAAACATGATAAGCTAAAATGAAAGAAGCAAGTTGTTTAAAAACTTCCCATTAACAAGGTTGCATAAAATACAAACTTTTGACATCTCATTTCGATATGAATGATTATGTATTGGAATTAAAGACAGCAATACTATTTTAGAGCAAATGGGTTAATCCCAATTCAATAGATAAGGCCATATCTAGGGGGACAGGAGTACCGGATTTACCCCTTCCCCCATGAAGTTGTTGTCCGACTCAAAAACGTAAAAAATGCATACAAACAAGTTATCAACGCGATTCTTAAAGCCCCCTCCCTCCTCCAAGTAAAAATCCTGGACATACTACCATAAATAGTAACATTATAGTAAAATTAGTTATAATTAGACACCAAACCGTCACACAAGGATGTTAGAATTAAATATTAATTAGATTAACTAACTCTTAGTGCTCTGCGATAAGGAAAGAATCAGCAGCTATCTAACCGAATATCTAGGTCATCAGCACAATCCTATTTTTCACTAATATCAATACATATATATAAATCACAAGTGAAAAAAGGGAAAACTTAACATGGCAGGGGATGAGGGAAGATGACAGAAAACTTATCCAGTATCAACTTAGTTAAGCTGTTCAAAGATGATTTTCCGCCGCCGTCAAACTTAACACGGCGGTGGATGAGAGAAGATGACAGAAAACTTACCCAGTATTAAGTTAGTTAAACTGTTCAAAGATGATTTTTCGCCATAACACAAAGGACTAACTGCGGTTTTATTAATTAACACATAACGCAACTGTAGTACCTTTTCAGTCTTATTTCAATAGCTTAATTAAAAAATAAACACAAATACCCCTGAACAGATAGTATACAAGACATATTCTCTCAGCATAATTTTTGTGCGTTTCCATCAAAGGAAGATCCATTTTTTACGTTCTAATAGTGATCCCAGAAGATAGCATTAGCCAATTTTATTTTTGTCTCAGATACGCATAACGTTGAGTCAAAAGGAGTCATAATTGGAACCACAAACAAAGTGCATAATTAATTGTCTTAATTTTGCTTTATAGGGAGCCTTTCCAGACCAGAGCTTATACAACGAAGGAGCTGGCATAATAAACTATGATATTTTATGATCAGATTAAAAAAATATTAAGTATTTGTTTAAATGACTATATTATGGAAATCATCCCCAAGTTCAATAAGCATATTGTAACTTTTGATGTTCAAAAGCATTTATTGAAATCAATTAAATTAATGGTTTATTTTGCGTCAGAGCTCAATAACGCACATTTTGTTCTTTTGGAGATAGAAAATTCTTAGTGTATTTATCTATCAGGATAAATCAAACACCTTCATGCAAAAACCTTTCTTAAAGTCTTTGGAGCTGCAAGAGTTTGCACTGATTTTTTTTTTCATTTCAACTATAATTTTTGGACAATAGGAACAACATAGGCATTCAGTGAGTGTAAAATAGAACACTAACTTTGACCAAATCTTCCCATTTTCGAATTACTTACGCAAAATAAATTTTACTGTCTAAAGGGTGTTTATTAGAGCAAAATTACTGCACTTGCATAACATATTATTGAAATTTATTACAAAAAGCTACACTGAACGAGGGCATCACTATTCATATATTTGATCAACGTTTTACTTCAAAGAGAACAATAAGATTGAGGAGCGTCAGGTGATTCTCCCCGCTTCACAGTAGCTATCATTCACATCAGCTTTACATGTAATGGACCAGCTTGGTTCCTTACATGGATCGCAAGCATGGGCTTTAGAGTTTATTTCGGGTCAAGTGCGAGTGCTGTCTTTTCTTGTCACACTTCCTAGAGGAATTCACTGGTCATAATTTGGTTTATGACTTAAATATAAAAAATCCCCCCTTTTCCCCCCTAACTACCGATTGTAACTGCACAAATGCAGTTACTATTTACTAATTAAGCATGATGACCAATATAAATCTACCAAGGACCTTTAGCATCCGCATCGTTTATTATACACTTCAACTGACGAATAATTCAAAATTTTTTAGAACTGGCAGTTTTTTATTTTTAATCTACAAGCGACTCAAGTGACAGGTAATTCGAGGGGCTGAACTCTGTGTAATGGCCCAATATGTATTCCCTTTTCTAATATACTCTATTGATATTAAGGAGGGGGGATTCGCCTCCTTATACCGTCTTTCAATAAAATTTCTCTTCTTAAAGCTTTATTAAAGTTGTTTTGTTGTTGGAAGACTATCATACAGGGATAAAGCCCTGTTTAATTCTTTTTATTACGTATTTAATCTGCATCAATCTGACTGGTGATCATACAATAGACATACATAAATCTACCTTTTCTCAATCTCTATCTTTTTGGCATCTTAAAGGCATATTTAAATAGATTTAATGCTCAAAGTTAATACAATATGCAAATCTGTCTTATGTAACTATACATATAAGTTGTCCTGAATTTTTAGATAAATTGTGTTGATACTTTTCTCAGCTTTGTCAGAAGCCTTTCCAGACTAAAATGCCTATAAGAAGAAGCAGTTGGTAGGATAAACCTCTATTGCTCTATGACGATATGGAAAGAAATTCAGCATTTAGCTGAAAATCTATGGAATCATCAAATTCATATGTTTATGTTTTATTATCCAGACATATAAACAACACAAGTGAACAAAACCAAATTGAGGGGATGGAGGGGGATTGTAAAGCTTCAAATTTAAATTGTGCTATTGCATAACCTTGCTTTTAGCCATCCTGGTTGCAGTGCTAGCTAACAGCCTAGTAATTTCATTGGGCGTTCGTGGTAAAATACCCAAGCTGCGTGTTCTTGGGACTCAGGTTCAGATTGAGGTGCTCTAATACCACACAATGTAATAAATAAATAAAAAAAAGTTTAAATTCAAAAGCAAAAAACGTAAAATAAAACCATTCAAAGAAAATTAAAGAGATTTAAAACTCGGACTGACTTTTGAGAGTAAAACACCAATGTCATCAACCGATTTTTAAAGATCATTATCAATAAGGATCAAAGTGAATTTTTAAAATTTAATAAATGCTTATATATATAAGTCTTAGGATATTGTTAAGAGTGGTATATTGTTTTTGGAGCTCCAATTGAGGTCGTCCTTTCGATTTAAATTATCTTACCCCTTGGGCATCTCGTCAAAGGGATCCTTGCTCTTGGGTTCAGCTGCAAGAGCCTCCTCAACAGCATCTGCTGGTTCTTCTTGCTCTTTCTTTGGCACTTCCTTCTTTTCTGGTTTTGCTGTCACTGCTTTTGGGGCCTTTTCTGTCTTCTTCTTTTGTCCACTTCCGATCTAAAATACAATTGATGGAATAATAAATACAAAATTCATCTTTAAGATAGGAAGTTCGAACTGCTATAAAAACTATTAATAATTTACCCTGTTTTCAAAAGGGTGCCAAATATTTCACAACAAGAGCATTAAAAGAATTACTTTCAATTTTGAAATCAAATTTAATGACATTTCTCAACGAATTAGAATGATCTTGTTAAGTTTCATTCCTAGAAGTCCAGACTATACAAAGTGTATTCGATGTTCAATTATGAAGCGTTCACTCTGTAAACTATTGTAAGGCATAGAAAATTGTATAAAAACAAGTCTACATCTGTTGATATCTACGAAAGTAATAAATCTTTCTGTAATTTTGGTTTAAGATTGATTCTTTTTAAGATTAAATGCATGATAATTTCTATACCAAAGAAATTTGGCAATGCCGTGAAAATTTTGGTGAAAATAAAAGTGTATTTATCTATGTATCTATCAATATTCCACAACTGATTCGATCCGACTATATAATAAAAGTGTTATGACAAACTAAAGGTATATGTTCCCTTTAAAAGAAGTGATTTCGCGACAAGTCTGCAGCTGCATCAAAAGGACAAGATCCTTACGTATTTTTAAAGGAGGATCAAAGCTTGATTCAAAAACAGGAAAAATGTCTTGTTTTTAACCAATTTTCTAAGTATTCTCAATCTAAAAACCATGCACATTAAATTTTTATCATTGCAATGCGGCAATTGGATAGGTCTGAATCTAAGCTATGGATTGACAGAAATAATATTCTATTTCGTTGATATATCCAAAACCTAGGGGCAGGCATGCAAAAAGTGCCATAGCAATTTTCAAATTTGTTGCCAATATTTTTCTGAAAATACCATTTTTACATATAAAAATACGTTTGCTCGAAGAAAAGCTATCAAAACACAAGTTGCGATTTGGAACTTTTTACATACCTGCCTAGGAGAGCATAAAAATGACATGCTAAAGATTGCACAGGGAACACGAACCTTAAGAAACGTGTTACTTTAACAGGTTAAGAAAAAAAAAAAAAAAAACATTCGTGATTTGTCTTCTGGCAAAAAATACGAAATCCCACATTTTTGTAGACTGGACCTTGAAATTTTTTCTATAGGGTTCTCTGATACGCTGAATGCGATGGTGTGATTTTCGTTAAGATCCTATAATTTTTAGGGGGTGTTTTCCCCTATTTTCCAAAATAAGGCAAATTTTCTCAGGCTCGTAACTTTTGATGACGAAGATTAAATTTGATGAAACTTATAGTCGTTCGGACTGAAGCCCTAACTTAGTCTTGGGACAAAAAAGTTAATATTTTTATATATTTTCCTAACATAACACCTTGTGCTTCATATTGTTGTGGGATTACGTAAAGATAGGACTCTCTAGAACAAAATTAAATAAAATCTTTTCTCAATGTTTATTTTCAGAGAAATCATCTCAGGCTCTGTTGAAGTTCAGGCATTGTATTAAAGTTATACAATTTGAAAAACACAACCAAAATATATTATTTAGTAAAAGTTTCAATAGCTTTCTATAAGAATTTCTATAAATTTCCACAAGAATCACTCAATAAAGATTTCGGCGAGAGATAATTGAATCTAAAACTCTCTTAAGACAAGCAGACAAGTGATTTTACTTCAATCCATATTTGTAATTTCAAAATACAAAATTGTATCTGATTTCCATTTTTTTTAAGTATCAGTGTCCTTGCCTCAAGACGTAAATTAATGAGTCGTTGGAAATGACTAAGATTACTTTTTTTTCTCTCGCAAAACAATCACACTGTATGATTTTTGATTGTTAATGCTTTTTAACTGTATCTGATTTATGCGTTTCTGATTTCGTTTATGGAACAATTCGAACGTTTCTGGTTTTTGATTTTTCAAGTGATGATGTAATCGAGTGTTTACGATTTTCGATTGCAGTTATTTTCCGAGTGTCGATGTAACAATTCGACTGTTTATGATTTTGAAGGAGATGTTTTTGATTTTTTGAGCGTTTATGTAAGACTACTAAGTATACATACTCCTTGATTTTTTTATTCCTTTCGTTTTAATACTGAAGTCCATAAAATGACGATCATAATATCCCAGCCATTCTAAAAAAACAAACAAAAAAACTTACAGCTGCCTGGAACTCGGCATACTTCTTTGGATCGAATTCACCAGTCTTTTCGCACAGCTTGAAGTCGCCAATTACAGCCTTGACCTGCTTCTGGTTAATTAGAGTGATAAACCAGCGGTTGGTATTGACATAAGATTTTCTGAAAGAAGTTTGTGTGTCGACTGACGAAATTACAGACCGGGACATCGGGACACAAATGACAACCGGGACACCGATACATGGGGAATATAAATGACGACCGGGACACTCAAAGAGAAAGCGACCGGGACACAAGGAATGTTCGAATAGCAATCACCATCAACAAAGCACCGGGACACAAATGACGACCGGGACACAGGGAATATAAATGACGACCAGGACACTCAAAGAGTCCTTAAACAACTCATTATGATGTTCCAGTGCCCCGCTAGTAGGAGAGAAAAAACAAATTATAAAGGACAAATCAGTGCTACCCTTGCAAAAAAGTGATTTCTCTTGTTTTCCGAGCCAGAGGACTGTAATTTCCTGTGCTTTTTGGCAATGGCGATTCTAATGGTGACTTTTGGTTTCGATCCGATATATTGTCAAAACAATTGATTATAGGGTACTATGTGTCGAGGTCCTTTCTTTACTAGGCAGAACAGTAGCCATTGGCGAGATCACTTTAATTTTTTGGAAGGTTTCTCCCTCTTTTCCAAAAGGTTGGCGTGTTTTTCAGGCTCATATATATCATTGAGTAATTATAGCAAAAAATCAAATAAAAGCGGAGCTATATTAAATCCAAAGACGAGTGAGGGTTAAATTATAAAATTTAATTGAAACTTAAAACAAACAGAAATTTAGCTGTATCAAATGTCAATTCTGAAAAAAGAGAGAAATCAGTAGGGCTAACACCTCTTATCACTTTTTAATTCTTCAAATTCATATGGTTTTTCATCAGCGTGGGTTTTCATATGCCTAGTTAAATTGTTCTTGATAAAAAATTTCTTTTTGCATGCTTCACATTCATAGGGTTTTTCTCCATTGTGAATTCTCATATGCACAGTCAAACAGGATTTGAAAGAAAATTCCATTTTGCATGTTTCACATCCAAAGGGTTTGTTTCACATCCAAAGGGTCATGGGTTCTCATATGTCTAGCCAAATAGGACTTGCTAGAAAATTTCTTTTTGCATGTTTCACATTCATATGGTTTTTCTCCACTGTGAATTCTCATATGCACAGCCAAATAGGACTTACTAGAAAATTCCTTTTTGCATGTTGCACATTCATATGGTTTTTCTCCACTGTGAATTCTCATATGCACAGCCAAATGGGACTTGGTAGAAAATTTCTTTTTGCATGCTTCGCATTCATAGGGTTTTTCTCCATTGTGAGTTTTCATATGCTTAGGCAAACTGGACTTGATAGAAAATTCCATTTTGCATATTTCACATCCATAGGGTTTTTCACCAGTGTGCGTTCTCCTATGGTCAGTCAAAGCAAACTGTGAAGACAATTTCTTTTTGCATATGTCACATTCATATGGTTTTTCACCAGTATGGTTTCTCATATGACTAGCCAAAATGGACTTGGTGGAAAATTTCTTTTTGCATGCTTCACATTCATATAGTTTTTCTCCACTGTGAATTCTCATATGCACAGCCAAATGGGACTTTCTAGAAAATTTACTTTTGCATGTTTCACATTCATATGGTTTTTCACCAGTGTGCGTTCTCATATGCCCAGTCAAAACAGACTTTGAAGACAATTTCTTTTTGCATACGTCACATTCATATGGTTTTTTATCAGTATGGGTTCTCATATGACTAGCCAAATAGGACTTGGTAGAAAATTTCTTTTTGCATGTTTCACATTCATATGGTTTTTCTCCACTGTGAATTCTCATATGCACAGCCAAATGGGACTTTCTAGAAAATTTACTTTTGCATGTTTCACATTCATATGGTTTTTCACCAGTATGGGTTCTCATATGACTAGCCAAAATGGACTTTCTAGAAAATTTAATTTTGCATGTTGCACATTCAAATAGTTTTTCTCCACTGTGAATTCTCATATGCACAGCCAAGTTGAACTTCGAAGATAACTTCTTTTTGCATTCTTCACATTCATAGTATTTTTTTCCATTTTGAGTTCTCATATGCCTAGCCAATCTGTGCTTCAAAGGAATTTGTTTTTCGCAGTCCAGTTGTAAGTCTTCTTGGTATGTAAAATCGGTCACTCCAGTCATAGGCTGGGAATCTGGGTCAAGATCAAAGTTTCCAAAACTTAGTGCCATATCACTAAAGGTATAATGCTTGCTGTGTATATTTGTACTTGTTATTAGCATACTTATATTACTACTTGCTTTTCAAAAGTAGACTGATGGATCTTCCTAGACAACACTTGTTTTTATGCTATGAATGACGTCACTGAAATAGATTATGGTATAAATTTTTATGTGACGTCATTTACGGATGTAATATGAATGCAGCCTTTTATATTAGTCGATGAAGTCATTAAGATACTGATGTATACAATAGTGACGTCATTCACATGCCTTTTCCCCAAAAATTAAGGCTCTGGGCGAATTTTCTGAAACTCGTGACATATATAGATCGATTTTTAGGCCTGAACATCTTGAGGTATCAGCTTCCCCCCCCCCCCCCCCCAAAAAAAAAAACAATATATATATATATATATATATATATATATATATATATATTACTAGCTGTTGGGGTGGCGCTTCGCGCCACCCCAACACCTAGTTGGCGGGGGTGCTTCGCGCCCCCCCGCGCGCGTCAGTCGTTACACGCCATTGTAGTTGTGTCCCTGTGTCCCACCTGTGAATATAGACAGATATATATATATATATATATATATATATATATATATATATATATATATATATATATATATATATATATATATATATATATATATATATATATATATATATATATATATATATATATATATATATAGATATATATATATATATATATATATATGTATATATATACATATATATATATATATATATATATATATATATATATATATATATATATATATATATATATATATATATATATATATATATATATATATATATATATATATATATATATATATATATATATATATATATATATTATATATATATATATATGTTTTTAACTACGTAAAACTTGCGAATATACAACACTCTTCGCTGTCCCAATGTCTGTGCATAAAAATAGATTGTCAGGTTTACCGACTCTTGAACATGAAACATATAAATTGTCCATGGTAAAAACAATTCGTATTCAGATCTATACCTCATGATTCTAATGATTACCCTTGAGCTTTGTTGATGGTGATTGCTAATCGAACATTCCCTGTGTCGCCGTCGTCATTTATATATCCCCCTGTGCCCCCCGTCGTTCCCGTTGTAGTTGTGTCCCTGTGTCCCGGTCGTCATTTATATTCCATGTGTCCCTTAAAACAGATACTTAAAATTTTGAGGTTTATTATAAATTGTTGAGCTTTAACAAGCTTGGCACGTGAAGAGGAATTTTTAGTATAGATCTTAAAATGACAGAAGAAACACGCGAGGAAGCTGCTCAAATAGTTAATTCAAAGAGATATTTTAGTATAAATCCTACAATGGCAGAAGAAACAGCCGAGGAATCTGCTCAAAGGGTTAATGCCAAAAGGCTTGCGGCTAAAGAACGCAAAACCACGCTGTTGGATGAAAATCCACCTGGACAGCAAAAAACAAAGGTTCGACGATATGTATTTCGTACTGACGAAAGACAAGTCAAGGTAAAACAAACCAAACAACTTTCATCATTCGATCAAAACTATGAGAAAGCCATTTAGCCAAAAAAAAAAAAACGCAAATTTCGTTTTAATTATTCCTCTGCGGAGAGCCAAAATCAAAACATGCATTGATTCAAAAATGTTCAGAAATTAAATATAAAAAAAACAAGTTTTTTTTTTTTACTGAAAGTAAGGAGTGATATTAAAACTTAAAACGAACAGAAATTACTTCGTATAGGAAAGGGGCTGCTTCCTAATAAACGCCCCGCTCTTTACGCTAAAGTTTTTTACTGTTTTAAAAAGAAGAGTTGAGAGAAAGAGTCAAACTTTAGCGTAAAGAGCGGGGCGTCAATCAGGAAGCAGCCAGTTTCATATACGAAGTAATTTCTGTTCGTTTTAAGTATTAATGTCGCTCCCAGGTTTCAGTAAAAAAAAAACTTGTTTTTCTTATTTAATGTCAAAAAGAAATTATCCTAATATGTTACCAAAAATTGAACACCAGGACGAAACACTGGAGCAACGCAAAACCAGGCTTGCGGCTCAAAGAGAAAGGGCGAAACTAAAAAAGAAAAAACTGTAATAAAAGATAAAAAAATTAAAAATTTTTAAAAACTAAAAAAGGAAAAAATGAAAAAAAAAACTAAAAAAAGGAAAAAAAAAACTGTAATAAAAGATAAAAAAAGGGAACACTAGAGCACGCAAAACCAGGCTTGCGGCTAAAAGAGAAAGTGCTAGATTAGGAATGTCCAATTTACGTCATTAATTCGATCCAAAAATGACATAGCGTTGCCAGGACCCAGAACACAAGGGACAATCAGAATCCATATATAGAAGCCTGCCGCGTGCCATGCTGGGGCCCATGGAGCCCGGTGGCAAAGCCACCATGACCCAGCACTGCCTGTGGTTAGAACACAAGGGACAATGAGAATCCATATGTAGAAGCCTGCCGCGTGCCATGATGTCTGCGGTTAGAACACAAGAGACAATGAGAATCCATATATAGAAGCCTGCCGCGTGCCATGCTGGGGCCCGACGGCGAAGCTACCCGACCGGGAAACTCAAACAGAAACTACAGACCGGGACACAAATGACAACCGGGACACAGGGAATATAAATGACGACCGGGACACCGGGAATATAGATGACGACCGGGACAAAGGGACACAACTACATCGGGGACGCCAGGGGGGCACATGGGGGATATATAAATGACGATGGGGACACAGGGAATATTCGATGAGCAATCAGGATCAATAAAGCTCAAGGGCAATCATTAGAAGAATGCGGTATAGATCTGAATACGGCTTGTTTTTCCCATGGACAATTATATGTTGCATGTTCAAGAGTCGGTAAACCTGACAATCTATTTATACGTAGTTTTACGTAGTTAAAAACATATACATAGCAATCACCATCGACAAAGCTCAAGGCTCTTGGCCCTTGTGCACAAGTGCCAAGAGCTAAGAGCTCGTATTGCACTTATGATGAGGCAAGAAGAGCAAAGAGTCAAGAGCTCATATGGTATGAGCTCTAACTAAATTCTAAGAATCAATAGATTGATTTAAAAGGAAAATCAGAGGATTAATGCCGGTCAGGATTTGAAATAAGAGCTTTGAGTCACGATGTCCTTCTAAATATCAAAATTCACTAAGATCCATTCACCCACTCGTAAGTTATAAAATACCTCATTTTTTCTAATTTTTCCTCTCCCTTTAGCCCCCCAGATGGTCGAATCTGGGAAAACGACTTTATCCAGTCAATTTGTGCAGCTCCCTGACACGCCTACCAATTTTCATCGTCCTAGCACGTCCAGAAGCACCAAACTCGCCAAATCACTGAACCCCTTTCTCCAACCCCCGCCAAAGAGAGCGAATCCAGTACGGTTACGTCAATCACGTATCAAGGACATTTGTTTATTCTATCCACCAAGATTCATCCCGATTCCTCCACTCCAAGTGTTTTCCAAGATTTCCCCCTCCAACTCCCCCCAATGTCAAAAGATCTGGTCGGGATTTGAAATAAGAGCTCTGAGACATGAATTCCTTCTAAATATCAAATTTCATTAGGATCTGATCACCTATTCGTAAGATAAAAATACTCCAGTTTTCACGTTTTCCCAGAATTCCGGCTTCACCCTCCAACTCCCCCAATGTCACAGGATCTGGTCGGAATTTAAAATTAGAGCTTTAAAGCACAAGATACTTCTCAATATCAAATTCATTAAGATCTGGTCACTCTTTCGTAAGTTACAAATACCTCAATTTTCAAAATTACCCCCCCCCCCCCAACTCCACCAAAGAGAGCAGATCCGGTCCGGTTGTGCCAGTCACGTATCTTAGACAGGTTTTTATTCTTCCCATCCAGTTTCCTCCTTATCTCTCCGCTTCAAGTATTTTCTAAGATTTCCGGTAACCCCCAACTGCCCCCCCCCCGATGAGGCTGGATCCGGTTGAGATTTAAAATAAGAGATCTGAGTTACGAGGTCCTTCTAAATATGAAGTTTCATGATCACTCCTTCGTAAGTTAAAAATACGTCATTTTTTCTAATTTTTCAGAATTACCCCCCCCCCCACCCAATAGAGCGGATCCGTTCCAATTATTTAAATCACGTATGTAAGACTTCTGCTTATTTTTTCCACCGAGTTTCATCCCAATCCCTCCAATCTAAGCGTTTTCCATGATTTTAGGTTCCCCCACACCAAACTCCCCCCAATGTCACCAAATCAGGTCGGGATTTAAAATAAGAGCTTTGAGACAAGATAATCTTCTAAATATCAAATTTCATTGAGATTCGATCACCCGTTCGTAAGTTAAAAATACCTCATTTTTTCTAATTTTTCAGAATTAACCCCCCCCCCCCGACTACCCCAAAGAAAGCGGATCCGTTCCGGTTATGTCAATCATGTACCTAGGACTTGTGATTATTTTTCCCACCAAGTTTCATCCTGATCCCTCACTCTAAGTGTTTTCCCAGATTTTAGGCTTCCCCCTTACAAATCCCCCCTCCAATGTCACCAGATCCGATCGGGATTTAAAATAACAGCTCTGAGACACGATACCCTTCAAATTTCATTAAGATCTGATCAGCCGTTCATAAGTTAAAAATACTTCAATTTTTCCAAATTAACGGGCCCCCCACTCCCCCCCCCCAGATGGTCGAATAGCGAAAACGTCTATTTCTAATTTAATCTGGTCCGGTCCCTGATACGCCTGCCAAATTTCTCCGGCCCAGCTTACCTGAATGTGCCTAAAGTAGCAAAACTGGGACTGACAGACCAACAGAATTTGCGATCGCTATATGTCACTTGGTTAATACCAAGTGCCATAAATACCCAAATTTTCACGTTTTCTCAGAATTCCGGTTTCCCCCTCCAACTCCCCCCAATGTCACCGGATCTGGTAGGAATTTAAAATTATAGCTTTAAAGCACAAGATCCTTCTAAATATCAAATTTCATTAAGATCTGGTCACCCTTCGTAAGTTACAAATGCCTCATTTTTTCCAAATTACCCCCCCCCCCAACTCCATCAAAGAGAGCAGATCCGGTCCGGATATGTCAGTCACGTATCTTAGACAGGTTTTTATTCTTCCCATCCAGTTTCATCCTGATCTCTCCGCTTTAAGTATTTTCTAAGATTTCCGCCCCCCCCCCCAATGACGCTGGATCCGGTTGAAATTTAAAATAAGAGATCTGAAATACGAGGTCCTTCTAAATATGAAGTTTCATGAAGATCCGATCACTCCTTCGTAAGTTAAAAATACGTCATTTTCTTTAATTTTTCAGAATTATCCCCCCCCCCTCAATAGAGCGGATCCGTTCCAATTATGTAAATCACGTATCTAAAACTTCTGCTTATTTTTCCCACCAAGTTTCATCCCGATCCCTCCAATCTAAGTGTTTTCCATGATTTTAGGTTCCCCACCCCAAACTCCCCCAAATATCACCAGATCCGGTCAGGATTTAATAAAAGAGCTTTGAAACACGATATCCTTCTAAATATCAAATTTCATTGAGATCCGATCACCCGTTCGTAAGTTAAAAATACCTCATCTTTTCTAATTTTCCAGAATTAACCCCCCACCCCAACTATCCCAAAGAGAGCGGATCCGTTCCGGTTATGTCAATCACGTATCTAGGACTTGTGCTTATTTTTCCCACCAAGTTTCATCCCGATCCCTCCACTCAAAATGTTTTCCAAGATTTTAGGTTTCCCCCTCCCAACTGCCCCCCTCCCAATGTCACCAGGTCCGGTCGGGATTTAAAATAACAGCTCCTGTATCGGTGCACTTCTTGTGCATTATGGGCACATCAAGAATGTTCTGGATGGGACACTCCTGACGGGTATTTATGTGACATGTGCTCCAGAAAGTGAAATTGACTTAAAGTTCTTAAAGCTCATAAGCTAAATATATTGGCGCTTAAATTTTGTAAGCCATTTTTGGTATGAAAAGATGTTTTTTTTTTTCAAATAATTGGCTTCTAATTATGTCGATACTTTCAATTTAATTTTTGTAATTTCCTAAATACGGAATTATGTAACAATATAAATATAGTGATTTCAGTTTAATATGTTTATGTCTTTGAAATTTCTCTTATTTCTTAATTTACAGCCATGTAGTAGAACATGACATTACCGACTGCCATTACCCTATGATAGGGGGTAATACCGGTCAAAGCTGATTTTGCAAAAACATTCATAAAACCAATAGGTAAGCTTGATCAAGGCTCAATTTAAGTATGCAATAGGTAAAATATACTATGTTAGCGATTTAACATGATTTCGTTTGAATTTTATTCAAATAATAACAGCTCCCTTTTAAAATAACAGTTCTTAATAAATTCTTTGATTTTACATCATAGTTTAAAAACTATAGATAAGATAATAAGTTAGCTTTTGGAGCCCTATTAAGGGCTCAAAATGGAATTTTCCCCAGAAAAAATTATTATATTTGGAAAGAGCGTAAGAATGAATTCAGTGGTGAATTTCCCAGTGGTGAAACTATACCTCAGTGCTGCAGCCAGTATAGTAATGAGGTGAAAGACCTGCTTTTTCTGTTCATGGACCTCCTACTTTATGAAGAAGAAGAATAAGGGTCTAGAGGACAGTGAAACAAATATGGCAAAATTTCTGCTTCTAACTACCGTATTTTAATAAATCTGTAGACAAAAATAAGGCTCAGTAAATTTTGAGTAATCTAAGGGTTTTTATGGGGAAATCTGTGGCTAAATTTTTTAGCTTGCTTTTTAATCAGTCTTAATCTGTCAAAAGCTTAAAGATTAACTCACCAAGGTTAGTGCAAAACAAAATAATTAAAATCATAAATGGCTTTTCAAACAGGTTGAAATAATCTCATTTCACATGTATATTTGTCAGATACTGTTTATCATGAAAAATTTGCATTATCACATCAATTTCCGATTCCTGATGTAGTTTGTGGAGTTGTCTTTGTTTTCTCTTTCTCAATCAGTTTTTAAATATGAGTTAAAAGTGGGACAGACATTATAGGCAGTGGTAAACCAAAGGTTCCTTTAAAGAATCCAACCCAATTTTTTGTGGGAAGTGGGACCCAAACTAAATTATAAATTTGAAAGAAATCACAACCTCCAAACTTTTTTTTCGTGGATGCCCCCCCCCCCTTCAAGCCAATATGATTAAAAGATGGTTTAAAAATATCCTAGAAAGAAAATCGGTGGCGGTAACTCGAAAGGCATTATTTTCGTGGTAACTTGTATTAAAAGAAAAATGTGCCTCTTTCTTTCTTGCTTTTAGAATGCTATTAATAAGAATCCATTATTTGTAATAATAAGATTTTGTAAGCATCTAACCAAAGACAAAAAACTATTTTTACATTAAAAGTTCCATTTCCCCTTCCCCTTTCTTTCAGTGAGAAAAGAGGATATAACACCTTTTGAAAAAAAGCGTCTAAACACCTTTAGATGGGTTACAAACACAATTTTTACCATAAGTTATGTCCCTTGAACAGCCACATTTATCTGTCTATCTTTGCAATTATTGCAACTTCAACTGTTACACTGAGCATTCCAACAAACAGACAAATCAGCAAACATAGTTCAACATGAGCAACATACGACATAACAGATCAACAAATGTAACTCTACTCATACAACCTAACACAACCCCCCAATATACATAGCATAACACAGAAGAAACATGGATGTAATTTAACTGACATAGAGCAACCACAAAACAGGTTGAGTTGTATGCCCATTCACAATGGGGTTTTACAAACACCAAGATTCAGCACATTCAAAATAAACTAATACTGTATTTTTCTGTTGCAATTTTTGTATGATCAAACATGCTAGCCAATCAGAGCATATTGATCCTTCAGCCTTAACTAAGTTAGGATCCATTGAATTCTGCTAGATCTGGATAGCATGTAAGCGTTCATCATGACTGGATTTGGCTTCAACTGATTTCAAATATTCATTTCATTTAAGTATCAAAAAGCATTCCAGGAAAATGATAAAGTAAGGATTTTTTTTTAGGAGAAGCAGTTACAATAAGTTAGAAAACCATTGAAAACAAAAGACAAGTTTATTTTGTGTAACATGTATGATCCTTAGGGAAAAACTGAAGACACGTGAAAGTGTTAAATTGTTCAGTTTAATTCAGTGGATTCTTAAACTACAGAAATTCTAGCATTTTTCAGGCAAGACAGATACCGAAGATAACAATACCATAAGTAAAAATTCAGAGGTGATGCCACTTCTTCTTCTTCTTCTTTTTTATACACCTTTTGCCAGAAAAGTATGCCAGAGCATTTGGACTCTTCAGAACTCAATTTGCTCAAGCTTCCCCACCCCCCAAAAAAGAGTAAAATGCCAAATTATGCAACACTGGCTGGATATAATTTTCGTGATTTTTTCTTTACAGGTTTGTAAAAATGTCAGTAAAATCAGCACAAAATTAAACTGCAACCAAGCCAAGAGCTCAATTCAAAACAGGGAGGCGGTGCTCACAAACCCACCAGAAACACCCCTCCTGTTAACAGTAAATTAGAATAAACCATATAGCCAAACAAGAAAAACGACTGCCAATTGTCAGTTCTTGCACATTAAGTGACAAATCCAATTCAATATTATTTTAGAGACCTGTCATTTCAAAATGGTTGTTGTTGGCTATTCAATGAGCTAAAAACTAAACTGAGCACCACAATGATAAACGTGAAAAATTGAGTGAAAAACGTGAAAAACGAATTAAAAAACACTAAAGAAAACAAGTTACTAACCATTGTCAAAAGGTGAAGTTAATTGGGGGAGGGGGCATGTGCCTCATCCATAATTTTTTGGAATTTTTCACTGAAAAAATTGCTTTTTTGTATTTTCAAAAAAAATTGTCCTCCTAGATTAAAAAAAATATATTTAAGTTGCAGCTCACAGCAAGTCTCCTCTCTAATGCAGCTAAGAGATAAAAACGTTGAACACCCCCCCGCCCCACCTGTTTATGTATATATCTAGCTTTTAAAGAAACAATAAGAAATAAAAATAGGAATTTTATGTTTTCAGGAAGCAATTTCAGTCAACTATATGAAATTCAAAGCTTTTGAAAACAGGGCCAACTTTGAAGTCATGCAACATGCTTAACTGAAATCCTTTCAACTGGTATTGCCATGGACAAAGATGAAACCAATACAATATATTGTGTGGAATAAAGTCAAATCAAATCAACCTATTTACAATGCCATCTCATTGAATCTCAGATTCAAGGTATTGGACAATCACAGTTGAGAGCATACATTTATGGTTGTTAGTAAGTATGCCAAACTTTCAAAAACATGTTAAGCTATTGTATGTATCTGTAGCTTCACACTAACAGTCAAATACCAAGTTTTTTACTCACTGCTTTTTTCTTGTCTTCAGCTTTGCCCTATTAAACAATAGCCATTTTAGTATTGGTTTGAATAAAACAGCTATCTAGGCTATTTGTTAAAAAAAAGGTAAACGCCAAATCAAACTTAAAATGGTAACACCCTATACCAGATTTGGTACTTGTGTATTATTAAGAACACACAATAAGTGAAGTTAGGTTCTTTTGTGAAACAAACTATGATTCAGATACATTTTATGAGAAAAAACCGGTTTCATAGCAACAAAGACAAAACTCAATTTAGTTTGCTATGCATAGTGATAGAAGATAGTGCCTGAACATGAGTTAAAAAAAAAGGTTAAAAAGCTGTTAAAAAACCGTTTAAGAAAAAACGGCTAATCAAATTTAAAATGGTGACATCCTATACCAGATTCGGTACTTGTGTATTATTAAGAACACACAATAAGAGAAGTTAGGTTCTTTTGTGAAACAAACTACGATTCAGGTACATTTTATGAGAAAAAATCAGTTTCATAGCCACAAAGACAAAACTCAATTTAGTTTGCTATGCATAGTGATAGAAGATAGTGCATGAACATGAGTTTAAAAAAAGGTTGAAAAGCCATTAAAAAACCGTTTAAGAAAAAATAGCTAATTAAAATTAAAATGATGACACCCTATACCTGATTTGGTACTTGTGTATTAGTAAGAACACACAAAAAGTGAAGTTACATTCTTTTGTGAGACAAACTACAATGTAGGTACATTTTATGTACTTTAGTATTAGTTTGAACAAAACAGCTATGTTGCACTCTAAGCTTCTCTTGTAAGAGAAGAAAAATATATATAAAGTATAATAAAGTATTATATTTTCGTCGTATTTTGTTATATTTCATTAGCTTTATCAAAAGTTTGGGCTATATATTTGCATATTAGGGGGGGGGGGGGGTACATAATAGCAAATACCTAACCTAACCACCTCTATATATAAAATATTTAATGAAAATGTACCTGCATTGCAGTTTGTTTCAAAAAAGAACCTACCTTCACTTATTGAGTGTGTTCTGAATAATACATAAGTACCCCAGATTTGGATGTAGGAGGGAGCAAGTGCCTCAATTGGCAGACCTGATGGGTGGCAAAACAGGCTAAAGGGTAAAATAAAATAATTCTAGAAAAAACTGGTTTAACCTTTGAAATGATCTGCATTGTAATACCCAAGTGTTTTGTCGAGCATAGTTACAGGTTTTTAGTGGCCTCTGGCCTTTCCACCTGTTTCCCTTTAAGGGTATATTTGCACATTAGGATGATAGAGCACTGGGTGATTATTTGCCCAGTTAGCTAGCATTTAGCTTGGCTTATGCCTCATGCTACATTCAAGAGAGTAGAGTTCTTTTTAAATGAATAATATTATGCAGCTTTCAAAAGAAGTGCAAATTAAATGCAAGTTTATCAAACCAACACTTATGGTAAATAATAGATAAATATTCTTATTTTTTCCAGGAAATGCATTGAACTTTCACTTGAAATTGGTATATATTATGTATTAGGTAAATACATAATAAACAAATATGCTTATTTTTTCCAGGAAACACATTCAACTTTCACTCTAAACAGAAATTACAATATATATATATATACACATATACATATATATATATATATATATATATATATATATATATATATATATATATATATATATATATATATATATTTATTGCATTGATATTGTAGCAGGAGGCAACAAAATGTACATTTGCCCCTTCTAAGAAAAAAAAACTAGTTCCAAAGCTACCCTATGCTTTCCTGATACCTCTACCTTATGCTACCTCTGATGCTTTCTGATTAAAAAACAACAGAAGTTGCTTTCTTAAGACAAACGTTCTCTGAAGAAAAGGCATAACCTTTTCACAGTGGAAGCTATATTTTTTATCCAAATATACAATACCAGCACCATTCCCCTACCCCTCCTACCTTACGTGTATGTGCCTAACATGTATTGCATAGAACTGTGAGAATGCATTCAAAAAAATGTAATCTTGAGATTATTAATCTAAGCTATTTGATGCTTTTTTCAAATTTTTAATTAATTGTTTTCTTTCATATATTCCAGATGGGAGTCCATAGCAATTTAAAAAGATTTTTGATTTCAATATACAACTGAATTCAGCTCCAACATCTGAATCAGATAGTGTGAGCATGGGTCCCCTAACACAATCCCCCAAAAATATATTCCTGCTAAAAACTTGTATCGGCAGTATTTTGTCTCATCTGCCAAGATAGATGGTAAAAGCCATATAAATACTTTAATCTATAAACTCTTGCAAATAAATGGCTTTTTTGTATTTAAAAATACATTGCATAAAGCAAGTTATATTCAATTCTGACAGATAATTATGACATAAAGAAAGAAAAGCTGGAAAAAAATGACAGAAAACTTTCAGATTTGAAAAGAACTGTAAGGAAAATCTGCCCCTAGCTACACAGCACTACTACCATTGCTTGCATGTACCTAATGTGGGGTACTTCCCATGAGACCATAAAGGTTTTGATCATGACAGATGGCTTCTGGTTCAAAGAACCTGGACAAGTTTGGTGTCAGTATTTTGGCCAATACACTGCTTTGAGATCCCCCCCCAAGCATCTTCCTTCAGCCCAACAGTTTTAAAATAAGTAGTCAAACTGGTACCTAAATTTCAGTCAGTAACAGGACAACATATGTGTTATATGAGTACTTTTGTTCCCTTGTTAGCCAGGGTTTTTAATACTACACTTGTTCATTGATGATTGTGCATATATATTTTTTTTAGTTCATAATTCTTTCTATTTGTTATTGATTCAATTTTTTTTAATTTGATTGCAAAAAGTCATATGTTTTAGGTTTTAGTTGTTTTTTTTTTAGTCTAAATATAAATTTGTATGAGGGTGACTATACCCATGATTATTATATGTTTAGCACTTTATCTTCTATTGTGACAAAAAATGCCACTGACTGGATAACATTGTAAGGCATTTGACAATGAAATCATTTGAGAATTCAGAAGAGTCATACAAAAGAACACTGAAGGTGTGAAATATAACCCTCAGTTCAGAGTAATGACTTTGGCATTTGTGTTCTTTTAAATGACAATGTAAAACAAAAATTTACACCACATCCAGAAAAGAAACACTACATGAAATAAAGACATCTAGTTTATCATGTGAGACAAGGATAAGAACAAAAATATCCCAAAATTGAACGGAAAATCTTTTCCAAAAGGTTGGCGTGTTTTTCAGGCTCATATATATCATTGAGTAATTATAGTAAAAAATCAAATAAAAGCGGAGCTATATTAAATCCAAAGACGAGTGAGGGTTAAATTATAAAATTTAATTGAAACTTAAAACAAACAGAAATTTAGCTGTATCAAATGTCAATTTTGAAAAAAGAGAGAAATCAGTAGGGCTAACACCTCTTATCACTTTTTAATTCTTCAAATTCATATGGTTTTTCATCAGCGTGGGTTTCCATATGCCTAGTTAAATTGTTCTTGATAAAAAATTTCTTTTTGCATGCTTCACATTCATAGGGTTTTTCTCCATTGTGAATTCTCATATGCAGAGCCAAACAGGATTTGAAAGAAAATTCCATTTTGCATGTTTCACATCCAAAGGGTCATGGGTTCTCATATGACTAGCCAAATAGGACTTGCTAGAAAATTTCTTTTTGCATGTTTCACATTCATATGGTTTTTCTCCACTGTGAATTCTCATATGCACAGCCAAATAGGACTTACTAGAAAATTTCTTTTTGCATGTTGCACATTCATATGGTTTTTCTCCACTGTGAATTCTCATATGCACAGCCAAATGGGACTTGGTAGAAAATTTCTTTTTGCATGCTTCGCATTCATAGGGTTTTTCTCCATTGTGAGTTTTCATATGCTTAGGCAAACTGGACTTGATAGAAAATTCCATTTTGCATATTTCACATCCATAGGGTTTTTCACCAGTGTGCGTTCTCCTATGCTCAGTCAAAGCAAACTGTGAAGACAATTTCTTTTTGCATATGTCACATTCATATGGTTTTTCACCAGTATGGGTTCTAATATGACTAGCCAAAATGGACTTGGTAGAAAATTTCTTTTTGCATGTTTCACATTCATATGGTTTTTCTCCACTGTGAATTCTCATATGTTTAGCCAAATAGGACTTGCTAGAAAATTTCTTTTTGCATGTTTCACATTCATATGGTTTTTCTCCACTGTGAATTCTCATATGCACAGCCAAATGGGACTTTCTAGAAAATTTACTTTTGCATGTTTCACATTCATATGGTTTTTCACCAGTATGGGTTCTCATATGACTAGCCAAAATGGACTTTCTAGAAAATTTAATTTTGCATGTTTCACATTCAAATGGTTTTTCTCCACTGTGAATTCTCATATGCACAGCCAAGTTGAACTTCGAAGATAACTTCTTTTTGCATTCTTCACATTCATAGTATTTTTTTCCATTTTGAGTTCTCATATGCCTAGCTAATCTGTGCTTCAAAGGAATTTGTTTTTCGCAGTCCAGTTGTAAGTCTTCTTGGTATGTAAAATCGGTCACTCCAGTCATAAGCTGGGAATCTGGGTCAAGATCAAAGTTTCCAAAACTTAGTGCCATATCACTAAAGGTATAATGCTTGCTGTTTATATTTGTACTTGTTATTAGCATACTTATATTACTACTTGCTTTTCAAAGTAGACTGATGGATCTTCCTAGACAACACTTGTTTTTATGCTATGAATGACGTCACTGAAATAGATTAAGGTATAAATTTTTATGTGACGTCATTTACGGATGTAATATGAATGCAGCCTTTTATATTAGTCGATGAAGTCATTAAGATACTGATGTATACAATAGTGACGTCATTCACATGCCTTTTCCCCAAAAATTAAGGCTCTGGGCGAATTTTCTGAAACTCGTGACATATATAGATCGATTTTTAGGCCTGAACATCTTGAGGTATCAGCTTTTTCCCCCCCCAAAAAAAAAACAATATAAATATATATATATATATATATATATATATATATATATATATATATATATATATATATATATATATATATATATATATATATATATATATCTATACTAGCTGTTGGGGTGGCGCTTTGCGCCACCCCAACACCTAGTTGGTGGGGGCGCTTCGCGCCCCCCCAAGCCCCCCCGCGCGCGTAAGTCGTTACGCGCCATAATAGTTACGCGCCATTGTAGTTGTGTCCCTATGTCCCACCTGTGAATATATATATATATATATATATATATATATATATATATATATATATATATATATATATATATATATATATATATATATATATATATATATATATATATATATATATATATATATATATGTTTTTAACTACGTAAAACTTGCGAATATACAACATTCTTTGCTGTCCCATTGTCTTTGCATATAAATAGATTGTCAGGTTTACCGACTCTTGAACATGCAACATATAATGGTCCATGGGAAAACAATCTGTATTCAGATCTATACCTCATGATTCTAATGATTGCCCTTGAGCTTTGTTGATGGTGATTGCTAATCGACCATTCCCTGTCCCGGTGTCCCGGTCGTCATTTATATCCCCTTGTTTCCCCCGGTGTCCCCGTTGTAGTTGTGTCCCTGTGTCCCGGTCGTCATTTATATTCCCTGTGTCCCGGTCGTCATTTGTATCCCGGTGTCCCAGTCTGTATATACATTCGTTTTTTAGTTTTGTTTTTCTCCTTTATTTTTTTCCTTTTTTTTCTTTTTTAGTTTATTTAGATTTTTAGATTTTTTAGTTTTTTATTAGTTTTTAGTTTTTTTTTCTTTTTAGTTTTTTTGTAGTTTTTACCTTCTTTTTAGTTTTGTTAGTTTTTTTTTACTTATGTCCTGGTCGTCATTTATACTCCCTGTGTCCCGGTGCTTTGTTGATTGCTAATCGAACATTCCTTTTGTCTCGTCATTTATTTTTTTCTTTTTTAGTTCTTTTAGTTTTTACCTTTTTTAGTTTTTTTAGTTTTTTAGATGAAAATTTTTTTTAGTTTTTTCCTTTTTTTCTTTTTAGTTTTTTATTGGTTTTTACCTTTACTTTAGCTTATTTTTCAGTTTTTTCCTTTTTTTATTTTTTTTTTATTTTTTTTACCTTTTTTTAGTTTTTTTATTTTTTTTAGTTTTTTAGCTTTTTTACTTTTTTTATTAGTTTTTTTTTGTAGTTTTTGCCTTTTTTTAGTTTTTTTTAGTTTTTTATTGGTTTTTACCTTTATTTTAGCTTATTCTTCAGTTTTTAGTTTTTTACCTTTTTTAGTTTTTTTAGTTTTTTTAGTATTTTTAGTTTTTTAGCTTTTTTTATTTTTTTTATTAGTTTTTAGTTT
This sequence comes from Artemia franciscana, assembly GCF_032884065.1. Taxonomy (NCBI): domain Eukaryota; kingdom Metazoa; phylum Arthropoda; class Branchiopoda; order Anostraca; family Artemiidae; genus Artemia; species Artemia franciscana. The sequence continues at coordinate 5,935,946 of NC_088869.1, read as the reverse complement.
TTTTGTAGTTTTTGCCTTTTTTTAGTTTTTTTAGTTTTTTAGCTTTTTTATTAGTTTTTAGTTTTTTTTGTAGTTTTTGCCTTTTTTTAGTTTTTTTCTTTTTAGTTTTTTTGTAGTTTTTACCTTCTTTTTAGTTTTGTTAGTTTTTTTTTTTACTTATGTCCTGGTCGTCATTTATACTCCCTGTGTCCCGGTGCTTTGTTGATTGCTAATCGAACATTCCTTTTGTCCTGGTCGCTTTCTCTTTGAGTGTCGTCATTTATTTTTTTATTTTTTTAGTTCTTTTAGTTTTTACCTTTTTTAGTTTTTTTTAGTTTTTTAGATGAAATTTTTTTTTAGTTTTTTCCTTTTTTTCTTTTTAGTTTTTTATTGGTTTTTACCTTTATTTTAGCTTATTTTTCAGTTTTTTCCTTTTTTTTATTTTTTTTTTATTTTTTATTTTTTTAGTTTTTTACCTTTTTTTAGTTTTTTTTTAGTTTTTTAGCTTTTTTACTTTTTTTATTAGTTTTCAGTTTTTTTTTGTAGTTTTTGCCTTTTTTTAGTTTTTTCAGTTTTTTTTTAGTTTTTTATTGGTTTTTACCTTTATTTTAGCTTATTTTTCAGTTTTTTCCTTTTATTTAGTTTTTTTTAGTTTTTTTAGTTTTTTAGCTTTTTTATTTTTTTATTACTTTTTAGTTTTTTTTGTAGTTTTTGCCTTTTTTTAGTTTTTTTAGTTTTTTAGCTTTTTTATTAGTTTTTAGTTTTTTTTGTAGTTTTTGCCTTTTTTTAGTTTTTTTAGTTTTTCAGCTTTTTTATTTTTTTTATTAGTTTTTTTTTGTAGTTTTTGCCTTTTTTTAGTTTTTTCAGTTTTGACGTCACCTGATCCAGTTTTTTCAGGTGACGTCACCTGATCCACAGATCCACAGATCCACACACAGACAACTTATTTTATATATATATATATATATATATATATATATATATATATATATATATATATATATATATATATATATATATATATATATATATATATATCTATCTATATTCACAGGTGGGACATAGGGACACAACTACAATGGCGCGTAACTATTATGGCGCGTAACGACTTACGCGCGCGGGGGGGCTTGGGGGGGCGCGAAGCGCCCCCACCAACTAGGTGTTGGGGTGGCGCTTACCTCATGATTCTAATGATTGCCCTTGAGCTTTGTTGATGGTGATTGCTAATCGAACATTCCCTGTGTCGCCGTCGTCATTTATATATCCCCCTGTGCCCCCCGGCGTTCCCGTTGTAGTTGTGTCCCTGTGTCCCGGTCGTCATTTATATTCCATGTGTCCCTTAAAACAGATACTTAAAATTTTGAGGTTTATTATAAATTGTTGAGCTTTAACAAGCTTGGCACGTGAAGAGGAATTTTTAGTATAGATCTTAAAATGACAGAAGAAACACGCGAGGAAGCTGCTCAAATAGTTAATTCAAAGAAATATTTTAGTATAAATCCTACAATGGCAGAAGAAACAGCCGAGGAATCTGCTCAAAGGGTTAATGCCAAAAGGCTTGCGGCTAAAGAACGCAAAACCACGCTGTTGGATGAAAATCCACCTGGACAGCAAAAAACAAAGGTTCGACGATATGTATTTCATACTGACGAAAGACAAGTCAAGGTAAAACAAACCAAACAACTTTGATCATTCGATCAAAACTATGAGAAAGCCATTTAGCCAAAAAAAAACAAAAAAAACGCAAATTTCGTTTTAATTATTCCTCTGCGGAGAGTCAAAATCAAAACATGCATTGATTCAAAAATGTTGAGAAATTAAATATAAAAAAAAAACAGTTTTTTTTTTTACTGAAAGTAAGGAATGATATTAAAACTTAAAACGAACAGAAATTACTTCGTATAGGAAAGGGGCTGCTTCCTAATAAACGCCCCGCTCTTTACGCTAAAGTTTTTTACTGTTTTAAAAAGAAGAGTTGAGAGAAAGAGTCAAACTTTAGCGTAAAGAGCGGGGCGTCAATCAGGAAGCAGCCAGTTTCATATACGAAGTAATTTCTGTTCGTTTTAAGTATTAATGTCGCTCCCAGGTTTCAGTAAAAAAAAACTTGTTTTTCTTATTTAATGTCAAAAAGAAATTATCCTAATATGTTACCAAAAATTGAACACCAGGACGAAACACTGGAGCAACGCAAAACCAGGCTTGCGGCTCAAAGAGAAAGGGCGAAACCAAAAAAGAAAAAAATTGTAATAAAAGATAAAAAAATTAAAAATTTTTAAAAACTAAAAAAAGGAAAAAAATGAAAAAAAAACTAAAAAAAGGAAAAAAAACTGTAATAAAAGATAAAAAAAAGGGAACACTAGAGCACGCAAAACCAGGCTTGCGGCTAAAAGAGAAATTTCTAGATTAGGAATGTCCAATTTACGTCATTAATTCGATCCAAAAATGACATAGCGTTGCCAGGACCCAGAACACAAGGGACAATGAGAATCCATATATAGAAGCCTGCCGCGTGCCATGCTGGGGCCCATGGAGCCCGGTGGCAAAGCCACCATGACCCAGCACTGCCTGTGGTTAGAACACAAGGGACAATGAGAATCCTTATGTAGAAGCCTGCCGCGTGCCATGATGTCTGCGGTTAGAACACAAGGGACAATGAGAATCCATATATAGAAGCCTGCCGCGTGCCATGCTGGGGCCCGACGGCGAAGCTACCCGACCGGGAAACTCAAACAGAAACTACAGACCGGGACACAAATGACAACCGGGATACACGGAATATAAATGACGACCGGGACACCGGGAATATAAATGACGACCGGGACAAAGGGACACAACTACATCGGGGACGCCAGGGGGGCACAGGGGGGATATATAAATGACGATGGGGACACAGGGAATATTCGATGAGCAATCAGGATCAATAAAGCTCAAGGGCAATCATTAGAAGAATGCGGTATAGATCTGAATACGGCTTGTTTTTCCCATGGACAATTATATGTTGCATGTTCAAGAGTCGGTAAACCTGACAATCTATTTATACGTAGTTTTACGTAGTTAAAAACATATACATAGCAATCACCATCGACAAAGCTCAAGGCTCTTGGCCCTTGTGCACAAGTGCCAAGAGCTAAGAGCTCGTATTGCACTTGTGATGAGGCAAGAAGAGCAAAGAGTCAAGAGCTCATATGGTATGAGCTCTAACTAAATTCTAAGAATCAATAGATTGATTTAAAAGGAAAATCAGAGGATTAATGCCGGTCAGGATTTGAAATAAGAGCTTTGAGTCACGATGTCCTTCTAAATATCAAAATTCACTAAGATCCATTCACCCACTCGTAAGTTATAAAATACCTCATTTTTTCTAATTTTTCCTCTCCCTTTAGCCCCCCAGATGGTCGAATCTGGGAAAACGACTTTATCCAGTCAATTTATGCAGCTCCCTGACACGCCTACCAATTTTCATCGTCCTAGCACGTCCAGAAGCACCAAACTCGCAAAATCACTGAACCCCTTTCTCCAACCCCCGCCAAAGAGAGCGAATCCAGTACGGTTACGTCAATCACGTATCAAGGACATTTGTTTATTCTATCCACCAAGATTCATCCCGATTCCTCCACTCCAAGTGTTTTCCAAGATTTCCCCCTCCAACTCCCCCCAATGTCAAAAGATCTGGACGGGATTTGAAATAAGAGCTCTGAGACATGAATTCCTTCTAAATATCAAATTTCATTAGGATCTGATCACCTATTCGTAAGATAAAAATACTCCAGTTTTCACGTTTTCCCAGAATTCCGGCTTCAACCTCCAACTCCCCCAATGTCACAGGATCTGGTCGGAATTTAAAATTAGAGCTTTAAAGCACAAGATACTTCTCAATATCAAATTCATTAAGATCTGGTCACTCTTTCGTAAGTTACAAATACCTCAATTTTCAAAATTACCCCCCCCCCAACTCCACCAAAGAGAGCAGATCCGGTCCGGTTATGCCAGTCACGTATTCTTAGACAGGTTTTTATTCTTCCCATCCAGTTTCCTCCTGATCTCTCCGCTTTAAGTATTTTCTAAGATTTCCGGTAACCCCCAACTGCCCCCCCCCCAATGAGGCTGGATCCGGTTGATATTTAAAATAAGAGATCTGAGTTACGAGGTCCTTCTAAATATGAAGTTTCATGATCACTCCTTCGTAAGTTAAAAATACGTCATTTTTTCTAATTTTTCAGAATTACCCCCCCCCACATAATAGAGCGGATCCGTTCCAATTATTTAAATCACGTATGTAAGACTTCTGCTTATTTTTTCCACCGAGTTTCATCCCAATCCCTCCAATCTAAGCGTTTTCCATGATTTTAGGTTCCCCCACACCAAACTCCCCCAATGTCACCAAATCAGGTCGGGATTTAAAATAAGAGCTTTGAGACACGATAATCTTCTAAATATCAAATTTCATTGAGATCCGATCACCCGTTCGTAAGTTAAAAATACCTCATTTTTTCTAATTTTTCAGAATTAACCCCCCCCCCTCGACTACCCCAAAGAAAGCGGATCCGTTCCGGTTATGTCAATCATGTACCTAGGACTTGTGATTATTTTTCCCACCAAGTTTCATCCTGATCCCTCACTCTAAGTGTTTTCCCAGATTTTAGGCTTCCCCCTTACAAATTCCCCCTCCAATGTCACCAGATCCGATCGGGATTTAAAATAACAGCTCTGAGACACGATACCCTTCAAATTTCAATAAGATCTGATCAGCCGTTCGTAAGGTAAAAATACTTCAATTTTTCCAAATTAACGGGCCCCCCACTCCCCCCCCCCAGATGGTCGAATAGCGAAAACGTCTATTTCTGATTTAATCTGGTCCGGTCCCTGATACGCCTGCCAAATTTCACCGGCCCAGCTTACCTGAATGTGCCTAAAGTAGCAAAACTGGGACTGACAGACCAACAGAATTTGCGATCGCTATATGTCACTTGGTTAATACCAAGTGCCATAAATACCCAAATTTTCACGTTTTCTCAGAATTCGGTTTCCCCCTCCAACTCCCCCCAATGTCACCGGATCTGGTAGGAATTTAAAATTATAGCTTTAAAGCACAAGATCCTTCTAAATATCAAATTTCATTAAGATCTGGTCACCCTTCGTAAGTTACAAATGCCTCATTTTTTCCAAATTACCCCCCCCCCCAACTCCATCAAAGAGAGCAGATCCGGTCCGGATATGTCAGTCACGTATCTTAGACAGGTTTTTATTCTTCCCATCCAGTTTCATCCTGATCTCTCCGCTTTAAGTATTTTCTAAGATTTCCGCCCCCCCCCCCCCAAATGACGCTGGATCCGGTTGAAATTTAAAATAAGAGATCTGAGTTACGAGGTCCTTCTAAATATGAAGTTTCATGAAGATCCGATCACTCCTTCGTAAGTTAAAAATACGTCATTTTCTTTAATTTTTCAGAATTATCCCCCCCCCCCTCAATAGAGCGGATCCGTTCCAATTATGTAAATCACGTATCTAAAACTTCTGCTTATTTTTCCCACCAAGTTTCATCCCGATCCCTCCAATCTAAGTGTTTTCCATGATTTTAGGTTCCCCACCCCAAACTCCCCCAAATATCACCAGATCCGGTCAGGATTTAATAAAAGAGCTTTGAAACACGATATCCTTCTAAATATCAAATTTCATTGAGATCCGATCACCCGTTCGTAAGTTAAAAATACCTCATTCTTTCTAATTTTCCAGAATTAACCCCCCACCCCAACTATCCCAAAGAGAGCGGATCCGTTCCGGTTATCTCAATCACGTATCTAGGACTTGTGCTTATTTTTCCCACCAAGTTTCATCCCGATCCCTCCACTCAAAATGTTTTCCAAGATTTTAGGTTTCCCCCTCCCAACTGCCCCCCCCCCCCAATGTCACCAGGTCCGGTCGGGATTTAAAATAACAGCTCCTGTATCGGTGCACTTCTTGTGCATTATGGGCACATCAAGAATGTTCTGGATGGGACACTCCTGACGGGTATTTATGTGACATGTGCTCCAGAAAGTGAAATTGCCTTAAAGTTCTTAAAGCTCATAAGCTAAATATATTGGCGCTTAAATTTTGTAAGCCATTTTTGGTATGGAAAGATGTTTTTTTTCAAATAATTGGCTTCTAATTATGTCGATACTTTCAATTTAATTTTTGTAATTTCCTAAATACGGAATTATGTAACAATATAAATATAGTGATTTCAGTTTAATATGTTTATGTCTTTGAAATTTCTCTTATTTCTTAATTTACAGCCATGTAGTAGAAGATGACATTACCGACTGCCATTACCCTATGATAGGGGGTAATACCGGTCAAAGCTGATTTTGCAAAAACATTCATAATACCAATAGGTAAGCTTGATTAAGGCTCAATTTAAGTATGCAATAGGTAAAATATACTATGTTAGCGATTTAGCATGATTTCGTTTGAATTTTATTCAAATAATAACAGCTCCCTTTTAAAATAACAGTTCTTAATAAATTCTTTGATTTTACATCATAGTTTAAAAACTATAGATAAGATAATAAGTTAGCTTTTGGAGCCCTATTAAGGGCTCAAAATGGAATTTTCCCCAGAAAAAATTATTATATTTGGAAAGAGCGTAAGAATGAATTCAGTGGTGAATTTCCCAGTGGTGAAACTATACCTCAGTGCTGCAGCCAGTATAGTAATGAGGTGAAAGACCTGCTTTTTCTGTTCATGGACCTCCTACTTTATTAAGAAGAAGAATAAGGGTCTAGAGGACAGTGAAACAAATATGGCAAAATTTCTGCTTTTAACTACCGTATTTTAATAAATCTGTAGACAAAAATAAGGCTCAGTAAATTTTGAGTAATCTAACGGTTTTTATGGGGAAATTTGTGGCTAAATTTTTTAGCTTGCTTTTTAATCAGTCTTAATCTGTCAAAAGCTTAAAGATTAACTCACCAAGGTTAGTGCAAAACAAAATAATTAAAATCATAAATGGCTTTTCAAACAGGTTGAAATAATCTCATTTCACATGTATATTTGTCAGATACTGTTTATCATGAAAAATTTGCATTATCACATCAATTTCCGATTCCTGATGTAATTTGTGGAGTTGTCTTTGTTTTCTCTTTCTCAATCAGTTTTTAAATATGAGTTAAAAGAGGGACAGACATTATAGGCAGTGGTAAACCAAAGGTTCCATTAAAGAATCCAACCCAATTTTTTGTGGGAAGTAGGACCCAAACTAAATTATAAATTTGAAAGAAATCACAACCTCCAAACTTTTTTTTCGTGGATGCCCCCCCCTTCAAGCCAATATGATTAAAAGATGGTTTAAAAATATCCTAGAAAGAAAATCGGTGGCGGTAACTCGAAAGGCATTATTTTCGCGGTAACTTGTATTAAAAGAAAAATGTGCCTCTTTCTTTCTTGCTTTTAGAATGCTATTAATAAGAATCCATTATTTGTAATAATAAGATTTTGTAAGCATCTAACCAAAGACAAAAAACTATTTTTACATTAAAAGTTCCATTTCCCCTTCCCCTTTCTTTCAGTGAGAAAAGAGGATATAACACCTTTTGAAAAAAAGCGTCTAAACACCTTAAGATGGGTTACAAACACAATTTTTACCATAAGTTATGTCCCTTGAACAGCCACATTTATCTGTCTATCTTTGCAATTATTGCAACTTCAACTGTTACACTGAGCATTCCAACAAACAGACAAATCAGCAAACATAGTTCAACATGAGCAACATACGACATAACAGATCAACAAATGTAACTCTACTCATGCAACCTAACACAACCCCCCAATATACATAGCATAACACAGAAGAAACATGGATGTAATTTAACTGACATAGAGCAACCACAAAACAGGTTGAGTTGTATGCCCATTCACAATGGGGTTTTACAAACACCAAGATTCAGCACATTCAAAACAAACTAATACTGTATTTTTCTGTTGCAATTTTTGTATGATCAAAAATACTAACCGATCAGAGCATATTGATTCTTCAGCCTTAACTAAGTTAGGATCCATTGAATTAAGCATGTAAGCGTTCATCATGACTGGATTTGGCTTCAACTGATTTCAAATATTCATTTCATTTAAGTATCAAAGTGCATTCCAGGAAAATGATAAAGTAAGGATTTTTTTTAGGAGAAGCAGTTACAATAAGTTAGAAAACCATTGAAAACAAAAGACAAGTTTATTTTGTGTAACATGTATGATCCTTAGGGAAAAACTGAAGACACGTGAAAGTGTTAAATTGTTCAGTTTAATTCAGTGGATTCTTAAACTACAGAAATTCTAGCATTTTTCAGGCAAGACAGATACCGAAGATAACAATACCATAAGTAAAAATTCAGAGGTGATGCCACTTCTTCTTCTTCTTCTTTTTTATACACCTTTTGCCAGAAAAGTATGCCAGAGCATTTGGACTCTTCAGAACTCAATTTGCTCAAGCTTCCCCACCCCCCAAAAAAGAGTAAAATGCCAAATTATGCAACACTGGCTGGATATAATTTTCGTGATTTTTTCTTTACAGGTTTGTAAAAATGTCAGTAAAATCAGCACAAAATTAAACTGCACCCAAGCCGAGAGCTCAATTCAAAACAGGGAGGCGGTGCTCACAAATCCACCAGAAACACCCCTCCTGTTAACAGTAAATTAGAATAAACCATATAGCCAAACAAGAAAAACGACTGCCAATTGTCAGGTCTTGCACATTAAGTGACAAATCCAATTCAATGTTATTTTAGAGACCTGTCATTTCAAAATGGTTGTTGTTGGCTATTCAATGAGCTAAAAACTAAACTGAGCACCACAATGATAAACGTGAAAAATTGAGTGAAAAACGTGAAAAACGAATTAAAAAACACTAAAGAAAACAAGTTACTAACCATTGTCAAAAGGTGAAGTTAATTGGGGGAGGGGGCATGTGCCTCATCCATAATTTTTTGGAATTTTTCACTCAAAAAATTGCTTTTTTGTATTTTCAAAAAAAAACTGTCCTCCTAGATTAAAAAAAATATATTTAAGTTGCAGCTCACAGCAAGTCTCCTCTCTAATGCAGCTAAGAGATAAAAAAACGTTGAACACCCCCCCCCCACCTGTTTATGTATATATCTAGCTTTTAAAGAAACAATAAGAAGTAAAAATAGGAATTTTATGTTTTCAGGAAGCAATTTCAGTCAACTATAAGAAATTCAAAGCTTTTGAAAACAGAGCCAACTTTGAAGTCATGCAACATGCTTAACTGAAATCCTTTCAACTGGTATTGCCATGGACAAAAATGAAGCCAATACAATATATTGTGTGGAATAAAGTCAAATCAAATCTACCTATTTACATTGCCATCTCATTGAATCTCAGATTCAAGGTATTGGACAAACACAGTTGAGAGCATACATTTATGGTTGTTAGTAAGTATGCCAAACTTTCAAAAACATGTTAAGCTATTGTATGTATCTGTAGCTTCACACTAACAGTCAAATACCAAGTTTTTTACTCACTGCTTTTTTCTTGTCTTCAGCTTTGCCCTATTAAACAATAGCCATTTTAGTATTGGTTTGAATAAAACAGCTATCTAGGCTATTTGTTAAAAAAAAGGTAAACGCCAAATCAAACTTAAAATGGTAACACCCTATACCAGATTTGGTACTCGTGTATTATTAAGAACACACAATAAGTGAAGTTTAGGTTCTTTTGTGAAACAAACTATGATTCAGATACATTTTATGAGAAAAAACCGGTTTCATAGCACCAAAGACAAAACTCAATTTAGTTTGCTATGCATAGTGATAGAAGATAGTGCCTGAACATGAGTTAAAAAAAAAGGTTAAAAAGCTGTTAAAAAACTGTTTAAGAAAAAACGGCTAATCAAATTTAAAATGGTGACATCCTATACCAGATTCGGTACTTGTGTATTATTAAGAACACACAATAAGAGAAGTTAGGTTCTTTTGTGAAACAAACTACGATTCAGGTACATTTTATGAGAAAAAATCAGTTTCATAGCCACAAAGACAAAACTCAATTTAGTTTGCTATGCATAGTGATAGAAGATAGTGCATGAACATGAGTTTAAAAAAAGGTTGAAAAGCCATTCAAAAACCGTTTAAGAAAAAATAGCTAATTAAAATTAAAATGATGACATCCTATACCTGATTTGGTACTTGTGTATTATTAAGAACACACAAAAAGTGAAGTTACATTCTTTTGTGAGACAAACTACAATGTAGGTACATTTTATGTACTTTAGTATTAGTTTGAACAAAACAGCTATCTTGCACTCTAAGCTTCTCTTGTAAGAGAAGAAAAATATATATAAAGTATAATAAAGTATTATATTTTCGTCGTATTTTGTTATATTTCATTAGCTTTATCAAAAGTTTGGGCTATATATTTGCATATTAGGGGGGGGGTACATAATAGCAAATACCTAACCTAACCACCTCTATATATAAAATATTTAATGAAAATGTACCTGCATTGCTGTTTGTTTCACAAAAGAACCTACCTTCACTTATTGAGTGTGTTCTGAATAATACATAAGTACCCCAGATTTGGATGTAGGAGGGAGCAAGTGCCTCAATTGGCAGACCTGATGGGTGGCAAAACAGGCTAAAGGGTAAAATAAAATAATTCTAGAAAAAACTGGTTTAACCTTTGAAATGATCTGCATTGTAATACCCAAGTGTTTTGTCGAGCATAGTTACAGGTTTTTAGTGGCCTCTGGCCTTTCCACCTGTTTCCCTTTAAGGGTATATTTGCACATTAGGATGATAGAGCACTGGGTGATTATTTGCCCAGTTAGCTAGCATTTAGCTTGGCTTATGCCTTATGCTACATTCAAGAGAGTAGAGTTCTTTTTAAATGAATAATATTATGCAGCTTTCAAAAGAAGTGCAAATTAAATGCAAGTTTATCAAACCAACACTTATGGTAAATAATAGATAAATATTCTTATTTTTTCCAGGAAATGCATTGAACTTTCACTTGAAATCGGTATATATTATGTATTAGGTAAATACATAATAAACAAATATGCTTATTTTTTCCAGGAAACACATTCAACTTTCACTCTAAACAGAAATTACAATATATATATATTCACATATACACATATATATATATATATATATATTTATTGCATTGATAATGTAGCAGGAGGCAACAAAATGTACATTTGCCCCTTCTAAGAAAAAAAAAACTAGTTCCAAAGCTACCCTATGCTTTCCTGATACCTCTACCTTATGCTACCTCTGATGCTTTCTGATTAAAAAACAACAGAAGTTGCTTTCTTAAGACATTAATCTTTAATCTTGATATTATTAATCTAAGCTATTTGATGCTTTTTTCAAATTTTTAATTAATTGTTTTCTTTCATATATTCCAGATGGGAGTCCATAGCAATTTAAAAAGATTTTTGATTTCAATATACAACTGAATTCAGCTCCAAAATCTGAATCAGATAGTGTGAGCATGGGTCCCCTAACACAATCCCCCAAAAATATATTCCTGCTAAAAACTTGTATCGGCAGCATTTTGTCTCATCTGCCAAGATAGATGGTAAAAGCCATATAAATACTTTAATCTATAAACTCTTGCAAATAAATGGCTTTTTTGTATTTAAAAATACATTGCATAAAGCAAGTTATATTCAATTCTGACAGATAATTATGACATAAAGAAAGAAAAGCTGGAAAAAAATGACAGAAAACTTTCAGATTTGAAAAGAACTGTAAGGAAAATCTGCCCCTAGCTACACAGCACTACTACCATTGCTTGCATGTACCTAATGTGGGGTACTTCCCATGAGACCTTAAAGGTTTTGATCATGACAGATGGCTTCTGGTTCAAAGAACCTGGAAAAGTTTGGTGTCAGTATTTTGGCAAATACACTGCTTTGAGATCCCCCCCCCCCAAGCATCTTCCTTCAGCCCAACAGTTTTAAAACAAGTAGTCAAACTGGTACCTAAATTTCAGCCAGTAATAGGACAACATATGTGTTATATGAGTACTTTTGTTCCCTTGTTAGCCAGGGTTTTTAATACTACACTTGTTCATTGATGATAGTGCATATATATTTCTTTTAGTTCATAATTCTTTCTATTTGTTATTGATTCAATTTTTTTTTTTTTTTTGATTGCAAAAAATCATATGTTTTAGGTTTTAGTTTGTTTTTTTTAGTCTAAATATAAATTTATATGAGGATGACTATACCCATGATTATTATAGTTTAGTGCTTTATCTTCTATTGTGACAAAAAAAGCCACTGACTGGATAACATTGTAAGGCATTTGACAATGAAATCATTTGAGAATTCAGAAGAGTCATACAAAAGAACACTGAAGGTGTAAAATATAACCCTCAGTTCAGAGTAATGACTTTGGCATTTGTGTTCTTTTAAATGACAATGTAAAACAAAAATTTACACCACATCCAGAAAAGAAAGACTACATGAAATAAAGACATCTAGTTTATCATGTGAGACAAGGATAAGAACAAAAATATCCCAAAATTGAAATCAAGTCAAAAAATCTACATTGTAGATTTAAAGAAAGTGCTTTTGCAGTCAATTATGTACAGCAAAAAATCTTGTCATGCTTTGCCTGTTTGAACAAATGTTTACCCCACTTGAAGATACAAGGCACATTCTTAACCTATGTGTGCCTTGTGGAAAATGGGTATGCAAGGATGTGATGCACCTGGTATTGGTATATTGTATCACAAGACTGTTGGGAGAAGAAATTGTTGTTCTCTACCAATAATTATTCTGCAAAAAAATAAAAGTTTAGCCTCTAAATAAAGTAAGTTTATGGCAATTGTGAGTTCATCAAGAAAACATCAAGAAAGTGGGTCTAATGGCATCTAGGAATGGGTAGCATTCAGCTAATGTTCCATTTCTAGAGATGAATAAGGTTGGATTTGGACTATCAAAATTATCTCATATGAGATTCAATTAAGAAAAGCACAATAAAGTGACTGAAGAGGGTAAGTATTCCCTTGCTGAAAAACCAAACAGAGTGAGAGGGGTGAAGCCTGAGAGAAAATACATGATTTTGGCAAAGCTTGTGCCTATCCTGCCCAAAAACCACAAATTTTTGGAGTGACACCATTTTGTATCAATTCTTTTACCTGCTAAGAACTTCTTGCTTCCTTCTTCTTCTGAAAATCAGCATGTGGAATACAAAATGGGTGTCTTTGGCTTCTAAATGGTTTTGCAATGATTCTCCCAAGATCTATTATCATTCTATTTATGATTTCAAATGTTTTAGCTATTTTGTTTTTGGCTATACTTGTGCTGACACTTTTGAGTGACCTCATATTTTTCATGATGTGATACATTATGTTTGTTTTTTTCCCTTTTTTCCAAGTACAACTCTCTGTTGGGAAAAATTTTTATTTTTTCTGTCTGTCATCTATTCTAGGAGTATTTTTGGTATATGGCTGGTGTGTCATTTTGCTTCCTGAATAAGTAATTGAATTGTCAAATTCTGTTCCACTGGCAAAAACATATATCCATGTATATATACATTTTTACCTGAGACACTCACAAAAGGACAAGAGACATGCAAATGGGTAATGTTTTTTGCATTAGGATCATGATATTATGTACTATTATTGTGTGTAAAATATTTTATGAATCAATTTATTGATTATATCCAATTAACAAAAGTGAAGGTGGAGCAACAAAAACAACAAAAAGGAACAAGAGCTAAGAGCTCATATGACACTTGTGACAAGGCAAGAAGAGCTAAGAGCCAAGATCTCATATGGTATGAGCTCTAACAAAATTTTAAGAATCAATAGATTGATTTAAAAGGAGAATCAGAGGCTTAATGCCAGTCAAGATTTAAAATAATAACAGCTCTGAGTTATGATGTCCTTCTAAATATCAAAATTCATTAATTGATTTAAAAGGAGAATCAGAGGCTTAATGCCAGTCAAGATTTAAAATAATAACAGCTCTGACTTATGATGTCCTTCTAAATATCAAAATTCATTAAGATCCAATCACCCACTTGTAAGTTATAAATACCTAATTTTTCCTCTCCCTTTAGCCTCCCAGATGGTCAAATCTGAGAAAACAACTTTATCAAGTCAATTTGTACAGCTCCCTGACAGGCCTACCAATTTTCATTGTCCTAGCATGTCCAGAAGCAACAAACTTGCCAAATAATCAAAGATCAGGACCCTCTAGAGGGAGAGGGAGTGGAGGTAGGTACTTCAAAATGCCTTCCTGGGACATACTTTAACCTCTAGACCTATCCTTGAAAAGTTTCATTCTCCTAACCTAGCCCCTTTCTAAGAAAGCAAGAAGTCATTAAATTAGAATTTTACCCTTTTGGTTAGGCCTACTAGGCTATATGCTCTTTAGAGCCCCTTTAGGGCTCAAAATGAATTTGCCAAAGAAACAATTCTTGAATTATGAGATAGGATAATAAAGGCATCAAGTGTTACATTTACTTTGATCCTAGCTAAATCATGCTAGAAACTGCAAATTTACCCTGATAATTTTGACCTATCATGGCCTAAAACTGAACAACCAACACAATTTCTAAATGTACTTCAACAAAAATACGGCAAAAACATGACACTATAGCTAGATTTCTCCCTTACTCAACTGATTACCTTACCATTCTAGGTGAAATATTTCTACTGTTATATTCAGAAAAATCAATCCCTCCTGTCAAATCTAAATCTGCCTTGATGATTGTGAAGATAATTGTGACAAGTTTTTGATAGATGGTATTATAGCTTCACTTACCGAACTTATTTAAATAACAAATTCTTTTTTGCTACAGAATTGACCTAATGCTCTAGGGGTTGCGGCAAGCTTTATCTTAGGAGCGAAAATTTCCAGTTGTGAAATACCAATGAAGAGTGGTTCTGGCTTATAAGAAACACTAGTAAAGGTAAAACCGCAAGTCACGAATAGCAAGCTATTGAAAAATTGACCACACGAAAACGGTTCATTGCGGTTGTTGAAGCGCGGAAACGAGTATGAGATATTTAAATAGCATAGGCATAGGAACATATAAATCAAGTTCTAGAAGCCAATAAAAAAAATTTGGAAGGCTAGCCCATATTACTCTAGGCTAGTTGTTCCTAATTAATAATACAATTCTTATCTTCTATGTTCATTTCCCTAAAAATGCCCTCCCAGGTCTTTGGGTCTTGGGAACCACATGTTTTGAATAGCCCTCTCGTCCTTTGTAATGCATTAAAGGATGACTTTAGATAAACATGATCAGTTTCTCACTTATTGCATTTTAAGATTCAAAAAAGCTTTAAATTCAAAGAACGGATTTGTTTAAAACGGCTTAGCATAAATATTTTAGCACAGCCGTCGAACCATTATGACGGTTAAACCGATAGCAAAACCAACGAAATTTGACGGATCAAGAAAAGATCCGTCAAAAAACAACAGCGCTGCAAGTTTTGTGCCTTGTGAGGCGCCACACTTGAATTCAGCCCATTCGGAGTTGGTGTCTCCAGAGAAAACGCTGTAGACGCACTGGAAACGGTCTTGCCGAAAATCGATCACTAAAAGGAGAATATACTGGCGTGCACCCATTGCGCGTAAAATTGTCACAGCTATGAAATGGCGAATAAGATGAAAGGCTTTTCCGTAATACACTAGGAGAAGATTGACAATCGCACTTCCTCGGTCAAGCCACTCGACACTAGGGTGGTACATTCTTATTAAGTAGATAGTTGTGATGCTTCCTTTCAAACATCCGTACTGATATGGATCAACAGAAGGAGAAACCTGTGACATCAACTCGCAGTATATAAACATTTCGGCCACCTTGGACATGTTCGGGGTTATTGAGATAGGTCGGAGTTGATCGCAAGATTTGGACCCTTCACTATGGTATGATGCAAACCTCCGCTCTCTTCCAAGCACTAGGGAACATCTACTCTTGGAAACACTGGTTAATAATAGAAGAGAGTGGCTTGCGAAGGAAAATAGCGAATTCACTTAACAAACTTAAACTAAGCTCGCAATGGTAGGACGCACAGTTCCTATTCAGCTTCTGAAGTTCCTTGTAAACGGCAAAGTTGGAAACTTCACATACATCATCAATCTCTTCTTCATTTATGAGACTCGATTTCTGAACTGGTGATTGACGGAAAGGTGGTACAGATGTCAGCAAAAAAGGAGTTCACTTCCTTAGCCAAGAACATGGAAACCCACTGTTTTTTTGTTTGGTTAGTCACCAGCAATCACAAAGGAAAAAGAAGCAAACCATCCTTTTTCGATACCCCGCCGTCACTAGGTGTCATTTTACCAGCAAGTCTTTTTACTAACGAATGCCATTTGTGTAGATCTGTTGTAGGTAAGGGCATACTTTTGTCCTTCACCCATCGGCTCAGTTTGACAACATGGTTCCGCAACTGAATCGCCATTGCTGCGAAGGCAGCAGGGAGTCTTAGTTAGGCCCTTGAGGTCGCTTAGCGGTCGTATAGTAGTTTCGAATTGTTTGGTTTTGAGGAATGCTGAATTTGCTTCCCAGAAAATTATGAAATGATCGAAATTATGGTAGGGTCCTCGGTATTACAACCACTTGCTGCAAATCCAAAACATTGGAAACCCACTGTTTGTTTGGTTAAAGTCACCAGCAATTACAAAGGCAGAAGAGGCATACTTTTGGCGCATTTTATGTACAAAAAACTGTATGTGCTCAATAAGTTCGCAATCACAAAGGAAGAAGAAATATACCATCCTCTTTCAATACCCCGACGTCACTAGGTGTTGTTTTACCAGCAAGTCTTTTTACTAACGAATGCCATTTGTGTGGATCTGTTGTAGGTAAGGGCATACAGTCAATTGGATCACTTAACAGCTTTGACGGTAGATCGTTCCGAAAGTAAAGTCCTACGTCGCCTCCACGACGTTTCGGGCCACGGTCGCGACAAGTATTAAACCATGCCAGTGTAGTCTTTAATGCGCGCTGACTCCGAAGCAATGTCCCAACATTCGCTGATTTTTACGAAACAGGCATTATTGTCGACAAAAGACACCAAGCCATCTAGAACTGGAACACTCGAAATATTTTAAAGCTTTCGATAGTTTTTCTATCAGGAAGAGAGATCTGACACTTATTACAGCGCAAATTTTACCAATTTTACAAATAAAATTAATTGCCCTTATCGTTATCTTAAAAAAAACAGTCACCATGCGCTAGATAGCGTTGAAGTTTTTATCGACACTAGCATTCTTCTAAGGTACTAATACTATGCTTCCAAACTTCAGATCAGTCTACTTACGAAGATTTTAGGTAGATTCACTTCCTGGTGTAAACTGAAAGAATGGAGTTACAAATTCCACTATCAACTAAACGAAAAGGGACTTTCGGTTACGTGCTGTAACGAGAGCCCCTCTCACTTTTTTTTTTAGCTAAGCTGAGCCACCTGGCGCTTGTTCCTTAATAAAGCCAGCGTTCGAAAAGAAGCTTTTTTTTCATTTTATTCTTTAATAGACAAATTTAAAATACCCAAAGTGCTGATATGCTTATCAGTGCAAAGTTGAATGCTTCTCTTTAACCTTTGGTGAATAGATTACATCCAACAAACACGTGAATAGATTTCAGAATGGCCAATATTTCAGAAAAAGATAGTTCTCAGCTTTTGCTTTATATTCTCACCATTAAAAATGAGAAATTCACTATTTATTATATATCACCCCATTTTCTCTAAAGAAAGAAAAAAAAGAAAAAAATAACGATTGACTCTCTTTTATTCAGCAAAGAATTTGATAGAAAACTTCGTAACACCTCCAAAAACTTGAATCTTCTGATTTACTTAAAGATTTTGCCTTGATTGAACTTGCGACCTTGTTTGTCCGTACCAGTCCATGAGAAGTACTGTGTCACTAAATCCTTTGTTTCTTGCGCATCGGGGTCAAGTTTCTTCCAGTCATACGATTCGTAGTCGATCTGCCAATCTGGACTCAACTGAAAACGAGAAACTTGTCAATAAACCATCAAAAATAGGTTTACAAACGTATATAAAAAAAAATAAAAAAAAATCGATTGGACAAGTTTTCCTTCTAACTTTAAATATAATTAAAAGTTCAGACCAATGGTACAACAAAAAGTTTACTGGTAAGAGTGCCATGGCTCAAAAATAACTAAATTCAGCTCTTTTTACTGGATTAATATTTATCACAAGAAAACCAAAGAAGAGTCAGAAAGGCGAATTTATTCTCTATGCAGAATGGCATTTCCTTGTCTGTCTGGGAATATTTTTATTTTTGTCTAAAGTAGTACCAAGTAATGTGATTGTATCGCGGAAATACACCACAGAAATGTAAATGAAAGTACAGAACACAATAAAACCTTATCTAGCTTATAGGCAAACAATTACACTACGAATAGACCGTGCTCATTTACAGAAAACCTTTCATAGAACAAAAACGATAGGATAAAAGCAGCTGTACAAACCACTTTCGATTAAACCTAAATTAAAAACAACACACACAGGGTTTGCCTCCTTTTATCTTATTTTGTCTTCAAAATAAATATCCTTTTTTCCAAATAGTTTCAAAAATAATTTTGATATAAATCTGTTCTTGGATGCATAAATCCTTAATAATCGTAAGATATGTGCTTAAAATAACGACTTTGAGTAACTGGATCCAAAATTTTTGAATAGAACAAAGAATCTGACTTTTTATAACACAACGTATACTTTATTCCCAGTGGCCACCTTACCCTTTACTTTCAAAGTATATCTTATTATTTTCTTTCACATTTATTTCGATTTTTTTCTTAATTTTATTGTTTTTTTTTGCCTCCAAACGTCTACTTCAAACTAGGTTAATTTTTCTTAATAATTTCAACCTTTGATTTAGCAGCACCTGCTGCTTTTCAGTTTCTATTCGTCCATACTCTTTTAAATCGCTCCGTCACGAGGTATTCAAAGGAGTCAATGGATAAAACATCACAAGGAAAATCGTTCCAAATCGAAGCGCAACGTCGAACATGGCTGTCCTTCAATTACTCAATTCACGGCGAGTCAGTATTAAGATAATGGGATCGAGCTGTGCCCCTTTCGCATCCGTCTTTTCGGTGGAACGATGTGGGCGGGGCTGTAAGAGAAAGCTCTACAGAAGAAGATGAATGCATGCACTTGTAGAAATCAAACATCAACACTACATCAAACCTTTTACTAACAGACTGGAGCAATGGGTAACGACTAAACCTGCTCTATCAGAGCCGTGTCTTGGATCTTCTGAAGTGGCGCCAGCTATTTTGTCGGAGAACTAGTATGCAGGCGACATCCATGCTCGGTAATGGGTCTGATGCAACACTTGGAAAGTGGGAAGATGAATGAGCTGGGTAATAAAGTTTTTACTGCGGAGTGATCCCCAACTGTCTTGTACAGGAGATTCTCACTCAATCGTGGTGGATTTACCAAGAGCGGATAAGTAGATTATAAGGAGACAAAGCTCATTGACTCTATTTACAACTTCATTTGTGAAGATGAAGCAGGGGTGTATGCGCATCATTTTCGATCACGACATCAGCAGCTCCTTCGTTAAATAAAATTTTATCTATTTCTGTCATAACATACTTTACATCAGAGGTGACAGAAATAACTGAATGACTTGTTAGTAAACCCATTCATATGTCACTAACAAAGTCCAACTCAATGCAGCACCAAGCAGCCAACACAGCTGCACACGCTCCTCCTCCACAATTCATTAACAACTTCACTCCTTACCTCCAATTGAAGTTTTTCAACAAACCCCCATTTAGCAAGCTGGACTTGAATCTTTTGTCCGTAAGAACAGGGGTTCAAGTCCTGGTGTCGCTGGTCATTTGTTTGGACAATCCCCCATTTAGGGGATTATTGAATTGTTGATTAATATTTGTCTGTACTCAAGATTGTTACTAAATGGGGGATAGAATTCAATCAGCCCAATAGTCTTAAAGATAATGCAGATTTTAACCCATATAATTGAATATTGTTGCTCTTACCCTTATTCAACACTTATTCAAAGCATTATAGTTCAATGGTTATTATGATCCAAGATATAAATAGTAAGCCAAACTCTGGATAGTTATAGAGAAAACCCGAAAAGATTAAAAAGTAATTTTCTTAAATCCATTAAAAATTAACGGAAATTATTTTAAAACTTTTTCCACAAAAGAGAAACACAGCTGCACAAACTCCTCCTCCGCCATAATTCATTAACAATTTCACTCTTAACCCCCCCCCCCGAGAAGTTTAATTTTCTTTAAAATCCTCCCTTCTTCAATCTTTCGAATCCATTCGGGGACTGGCTTTCCGTTTGTCCAGCGATAGATGGCCAAAACGATCAATATTTGACAACGGATTGACATTCATTCTCAAAATATGTCTTAGCCATCTTAACTTTTCTGTCATTATAGCCTTTGAGAGCCAAATAGAACCTGCCATACGGTTGGTTACACGGGTGCCTAAAATTATCCTTAGACAATTCGCCAACAACAGCGTGAAATTTGAAAGTCAAGTTTTAAATTCTTTATTTCAGTAGTAATTGTGAAACCGGTTTCAAAATTTGGGTCCAGTTGACAAGACCCATTATCTAAAAATAAGGATTCATCAAAAAACGAAATATCTTTTCGGTCATGTGACAGTGGATATACGTATTCTTAGTCAATCAAACAAAGCAGAAGGAAAAGTGAACAGATAGTTGGTTACTTCGATTTTTATTTATTTACTAATATATATTCGAAGGCTAGTTGTAAGTATCTTACAACCATAAGTTAATGAAGGCTTAAATCGTTTTTAACTGAAGGACGAAGTCAGATTGGTCTATGGATGAGACACATACTTTTGACTATCTATGAGCTGCTATACTATATTTTTGGCAGGTAAATATCTCTTTTCATTCTTATCGCTGAATCCTCTTAATCCTCTTCTGGATGTGATTTTTTTAATCTAGCAAGATACATCTTCACTAAAATGGTGTCTAAGCACACTTTTTGAATGATCACCAACACAGACTTTCTCATTTCCTGGCTAATGTTTAGGGAAGACAACCCCTAGCTGTGAGCATTCAATCTCAGTAATCCTTACTAGAAGTGGAGAGAGACCAAGTCTTGCGATCACAACTCATGCCGACAATTTGGAACACTGGCAAATTCCGACTGACGAACGAGGTACGTGTAAATATTTTAAGACTGGATATTCTACATTTCTATGTGAAAAACGCTCTGCCCTGCTCAATATGATACAGAATGTGAAGTGTTACAAAAAAAAACAACGTCTTACGATTACAAGGAAAGCCAATCCACGAAAATGTTGATGGTAGGGGAGGGGATGGACTTACTGAAAACACAAAAAAGGTATTGTTCAAGAACTAGAAAGGGGAGGAGCTGTTGCCCCTTACCCTAATAGGCACCAATGGTGATTACAAGATTTGACAGCTTTATATTCGTTTTTATACCTTGCATACTTTTGCAGCATTGAGACAAAACAGGAAAAAAAAAGCAAAAAATATATGGTATTTTACAAAAAAATACATAAAAATATTTTCGATTTCAAAGTCTGGTGAGTATTCTGAAAAAGAAGTTTGTCCCTCGGCAGCTATGCTGTTGACATCCAGCATAGATGTTACATAGCTAAATCAGCTTCATTCAAAAATCTGAGTCATAGCAAATGAAAAGAAAAGATTTAGGCTTTACCTTGAAGGCCAGATCTTGACCTCTCCAGACCCATATGCCAGAAATGGACGAATCGTTGTCTTCACCAAATACGCAAACAGAGGCAAATGCTTGCTTTCTCATCTTTTCTATTCGCTGGAACATACCTGTAAAAAAAATTTTGTTCTTGAAAGATACAATCAAATAAATTACAAAATTGTAAACATTACATTTTTCTTGAGCATCTATTGCTTCAATTCTAGTCAGGGTTCTTCAACCCTGGGTCGCTCAAAAATAGCCCATGAAGAATCTTTGTAACATAAACAGGACATTTTTTGTCCTTTTTTGTAATTAATAGATTAATTACAGAAAAAAGAATTAAGCAATAATAATAAAGGACAAAGACGAAAGAACATTAACTAAAAAATAAAACCAAGGCTAATCCGGTGTTATTTTTTGCTTCCCATACACAAAATCTCTTACAATACTTGGCAACATAAAAGCACAATTTAAATTCTTATATTATTGTTAATTGTATTCCATAGTTTGCAACCTAAATAATTTATAGATATTCATAACATAAATATACCAGCGTAAAAAATGTTACATATTGACAAGAAGTAATCATAGATCAGTTAATATTAAAACTTATATACTTATGCGTTATGCATTTAAACTCTTAGAATCATTATCAACTAGATCCAACAGGTTTAGGTATGCTTGAGCAGTAACGATCCACAAAAATCTTTTAATTTCACAAGGGTCTTGTAATATTCAATTTACAACTTCATATAAACATAAAAAAATATAATATATAAAGGCTTAAAAAATAAATAAATCAAAACTAAACATAGCTTCTAGAGAAAGATAAGAATCAATTTCGAGATTTGACATAGAAAAATAAATTACTTTTCAATATTGTAAAATGTACCCAGAGCTTTAACTTTTCTTTATAGTATTTTTATAACTTTTCTTTATAATATTATTTATTCAATAATTATAGAAAAGGGAACAAAACAAAAACCATAAGTTATAAATGTGAAGTAATATAAGCTTACAAAATAAAACAAAGATGAAACCTCTTCATTTTTTACCTCCCCTTACACAAATAAAACTTAGTCCAGTAACACTACAAAAAGAAGGCCAAACCTCGGTATTCGAGCAACAGAAATGTTTTTTAAATGAAAATATTTCAGAAAAATTTGCTTAGTAATATATCCAAAATTGCGGTGCAGAAATACTCCTTTATCAGGGAAAAGAGAAGATAAAGAAGGAAATCGCAAATTTGAGTTTCTGAAATACTTTCTGGATTGAAAGGTCGTTCCTATAAAATCAAGTCCGGGGAGACCAAAAATGAAACCAGAGTTGGAAAACGGTAAAACTTAGTACCCATTGTTTTTTCAATTATGTATTATATTATTAGAACGCCACAAATGGTATTTTAGCCCCTTCTGACCCCACCCAGGGTGAAAATGGGGTAACAGGTGATTGAATTCTTAAACTCTGATGTCATTTTCAGTCTCCCTGGAATTGAATTAGTAGTGAAAGATCTTTCAATCCAGAAACTGTTGCAGAAATTTAAATTCAACCCCCTCCCTGTCTCCCCTTTTTCCTACAAAAAGAAGTATTTCCACACGACCAATTTTGGATTATCAATATCATTCAAATTCTGGGTCAAAACCGTGAAGTTTGAGACTTTTTTAAAGTACACCCAAAACTGAGCAGACCTAAAAACTTTTAAGAAACTTTTGTGAAACACATTTGCTAAGTTTATGAATTTGAGTAACTATATCCATTCAAAATGAAAGTGGCGTGATATTTTGAATCAAAAAAATGTCAAAAAGGTAAAAAAAACACAATTAATAACAGTTCATAGTCAAACATGACCTTTACGGAGGAAAGGAAAAGGATCTTTCCTGAAATCACAAAAAGGAGAAGCCCCATCTCGTAGATAGCTATACTCGTAGCTAATAATTAAGGAATTGCAAGCACTTAGGCATACATTTATTTCGGAAGTAGAGGAGATGGAGGATTAATTGGAAAATGAGCTGTTTACAAACTCTAGAATTTACAGAGATCGTAAATATGACGAAAACTTAGAGAGGGGTGCATGAGCCTGAGACCCCTCCCTCTGGGAGTTTGGTGGCTGTTAAACTTCTGACAGCTATTTTTATTGACAGATTCTCAGATATAAATAAAACTACAACCAAGCCAAGGAGAGGCCACTTGCCTTCATCACTACAAAACAAACTAAATCAACATTATTCAAAATAAACTACAATCTTGTTTTTTTTACATATTTTCTTATTTAAACCTAGAAGAAACAGTTCTCACAAAGAAAAAGACCGAAAACTATTTTCACATCACCCGCGGAAAGAAATAAAATAAAGAAAAATCTATTTTCGGTACGCATAATAGATTTCATTAAAAAGAAGCCGAATAAGGAATATCTGACCACGTTCGAATACGACGGAGGACAAGCCCCAAACCTAATCGATAATGGTCAGTTTACTCTTCCTCTCGTACGTTATACAACAGACCCGAAGCGGCACTATTGTATCTTTTTCAAGAGTTCTACAATCAATAGACTAATCCAAGCTAGCAAGAAATTCACACAATCTTGCTAAACGAAGTTACCTTGATACAACAACATAATTCTTGAATGGGGTCGCTATATCCGAAAAGTACCCTATTAATATTTACGATTTTCTCTGTATTTTTTTGTGTTTGTCATATAATTAGCCCATTTCGTATTTTTTGAAGTCGTTTATACAACAGCCACTAGCGGGAATAATATTATAATACTTTATTAACGCTAATAATCACCTAAAAAATTAACTAGCTAAAAATAACTAAACAATTATTTAATTAAATAATAAATAACTAGATAAATTAAGATCTAATTAAAAGTAGCTTATTAAAATAATGTCCGAATTGGCAGATCAATTACGAATCCTATAACTGGAAGAAACTTGACCCCGATGTGCAAGAAACAAAGGATTTAGTGACACAGTACTTCTCGTGGACTG
The DNA here is from genome assembly GCF_032884065.1 of Artemia franciscana. NCBI lineage: Eukaryota > Metazoa > Arthropoda > Branchiopoda > Anostraca > Artemiidae > Artemia > Artemia franciscana. The sequence goes on along the minus strand of NC_088869.1, from coordinate 5,911,294 downwards.
GTACGGACAAACAAGGTCGCAAGTTCAATCAAGACAAAATCTTTAAGTAAATCAGAAGATTCAAGTTTTCTATCAAATTCTTTGCTGAATAAAAGAGTCAATCGTTAATTTTTTCCTTTCTTTAGAGAGAATGGGATGATGTATAATAAATAGTGAATTTCTCATTTGTAATTGTGAGAATATAAAGCAAAGGCTGAGAAAAATCTTTTGGTGACATATTGGTCACTCCTAAATTTATTAACGTGTTTGTGGGATGTAATCTATTCAACTAAGGTTAAAAGAGAAGCCTTCAACCTTGCACTGAGAAGCATATCAGCATTTTGGGTATTTCAAATTTGTCTATTCAAGAATAAAATGAAAAAAAAAATACTATAACAACACAGTAAAACCAAACTTGGGGACTTGGGTTAGAACTCATTACTACGATTTTAACCAGCATTATATATAAAAAAAAACATTACCCACTCTGCACTGTTCGATGTATGGTTTTTTTTTCACTGATTTTCTTTGGCGCTTTACCAGTTAATAATTTTACCAATGAGCCCTCTTTCTTGACTCAGTAAGCCAATCCAGAATCAACCCAGTTCTCAATGGGTACCTGGGAAAAACAGGGAAAGGTAAACAGGAAGGGTGTGCAAGAGCATAAGAGTTCTAGGCCCCACGCGCCTGTTGTAAGTCCTAGCTGAAGGACCACAAAATCGGGATTAGCACCGCCGGTTTGGACTAAGAAGTTTAGTGCCGTTTACCAAAAGCCCCTTTATTTTCTAAAACCTCAATTAAGTTGGGAGTTTTCCCCCCTTTTGGGTTATCCTTTAATTTTTTTAAACTACTTTACCATTGGGTTTTGTCATTCTTTTCTCTTTTGCTATCAATATTTTCCTCTGTCAAATCCCGACAGAATCTTTTTTTAATCAACACTTAAAGGAAGATAAGTAACTAGGGTCAATATTTCATACAGAAAATGAAGAAAATTATTATGTAGTAGTTACTTTAAAAGAAAATAAATAATGTTTTGCAATAAAATAATAGCTAATTGCAATGTAGTACTGGATTGAAACAGTAGACCTAGACGTCTCCTGGATTTAACAGTACAGTATAATTTACCTCTTCAAGGTTACACAAAGGGACAATTGTTTATCCACTTTGTGTCGTAATTAGAGGTTAAAATCATTAAAGGTCAATTCAATCACAATTAAGATAACGCTACAATTTAGTCTCTATAACTGACAATTCTGTGTTTCCGAGTTCAACCAGAGAATTAGTATCCAGATCTAGCTAGAACCAAAACCCTAGTTAAATTTATCCAGTATTTTAAAACTTACCTAAGACTCAGATAATTTCTTAAACCACATATGCCTGCCATAACAAAAAGAAAGAAAATGATCAAACGGATTTCACGTTATTGTTTGTTAGGTATTTGATTTTAATTTTTAGTCTTTTATTCAATTTTATTTAACTTTTTAGATGTTTTTTTCATTGGCTTTGTTTTACTTCCCACACTTGTTTTTTGTCTTCTCCTTGATCTTATTAGTTTGTTCGCGCTGAAGAAGACAAGCGGTTGTTCTCTCGAAATATTCGCTTTCTGTTTTTTTCTTAAGTATTTTCATTTGGCCTTCAACAATCTCATTTTTGGTCGTTTCTTTCTTTACTTAAGACTCAAGCCAATTAAAGAACTCCATTGACAATTTCTTTTTATCGACATAATACTTAGGTTTTCAAACGCGAGCTGGTGTATGATACAACTGCGCTTCTTAGGCATTTTTAGACCGAAGATCTTCAAGAAACGTCCTGTTTTACTGCGTTCTTTTTGAGATTACGCCTGAGTGTCATTCTCTGCCGCGGACAATATTTTATTCGGGGAGGGAACCAACACAATTTTCAGGTAATAGGGTAGAATACACCCCCGATAACACCATCAACTGCATCTAATTTTATCACTCACAAATGGCTACCTCAAATCTTCAGATTCTTAGTAACACATCACCCTTTTTAATGAGGGTTGATGCTAAATTGCAACAGTAAACCTAACTGTCTCCTGGATTTAACATCCCGTATTATATCTCTTCAAGATTACGCAAAGCAGCAACCGTAAGTATACTTTATGTGTTAAATAGAGGATCAAATCATTTCTGCCGACCATCATTCACTTTGTCTTCCGATAAATTCCACGTTTTAGCTCGGTAGGTTTGCATTTTTTTAAGCATCATCAGCACCTTAATTGTGCTTTCAAGAAGGAATGTGGTACTGGATTGAAACAGTAGACATAGCCGTCTCCTGGATTTAACAGTACAGTATCTTATACCTCCTAAGTAACACAAAGAGGCAGCCATGAGCACATCCTGTGTCGTAAATAGAGGATCGAATTATTTACTATCGATGACACCAAGCTACCTTTTTTCCCACAGTCAAATGCTCAGATTTCTAAATTTTCTCAGCCTAAAATTAATTAACAGCTTTCATTTTTTCCTTAGATATACTAATTTATATTACATCTTTCTTAAAAAGAACAATCCAGAAAGCAGAAATATTCGCATGTACAGTATGCACTTTGGGGGGAGGGGGATTCCAAATTAAAAAAAAAAATTACACTAAGAAAAAAAAAAAAAAAAAAAAAACAGACATGCAAACTCTCTATTCGTGTTACAGACCATACCGGTAAACATTTTCAGACCTCTCCCCTAGGCGTCAGATAGGCTTCTATCTATACTGAATAATGGTTAAAGAAATTGAATTGAACATTTTGACTTAGGTGGACCTTGATGACTTGTTACTGGGACACTTTTTGTTTCAATAAACGTTCTAAGTTTAGCTTGTGTTAAGTGCATTGATTAACAGATAAAATAATCGGATAGAGAAAAATCTTGTTATTGGATCAACTTATGAAATCTTAAATTTAAAATAAATAAGTTTTTCACCCAAAACTCTTTCAAAGCGACATAGTTTTTGTTACATAGTCTATTTTTAATCTATGTATCCTTGAGTTTCATTTCTTTTGAAATCAAAGCAACGGTACATGTCTCTGTGTACTGTATGCATTAAATCATTGTTCACCCGATCGCAAAGAAACTTTAATAAGTTGTTGAATTCACTATTACGAAGGTTTTAGGCATAAAATACCCCCGGACCAGCTTAATCTTTCGAATACTTATTGCGCTGACTGAAATTAGAGCCCCCTCCCTTAAAAAAATACTTTAAAGTTTCTTTCATTAAAATCATTCATACTTCCTGGATCCAATAATACTCGGCGGGAAAGTTCAGAATCATACTCGGCGGGTAAGTTCAGAATCATACCCTAATTTTTCAAATACTTTAAAATTTAAAATATGACCGTTATTTAACATATGGGCACTCACTTAAATTTGTGTGAAATTGGAGTCACATAAACAATAATTCGGTTTTTGAGACAATTAGGGATCAGTTAAACAAAAACATGATAAGCTAAAATGAAAGAAGCAAGTTGTTTAAAAACTCCCCATTAACAAGGTTGCATAAAATACAAAATTTGACATCTCATTTCGATATGAATGATTATGTATTGGAATTAGAGACAGCAATACTATTTTAGAGCAAATGGGTTAATACCAATTCAATAGATAAGGCCGTATCTATGGGGACAGGAGTACCGGATTTACCCCTTCCCCCATGAAGTTGTTGTCCGACTCAAAAACGTAAAAAATGCATACAAACAAGTTATCAACGCGATTCTTAAAGCCCCCTCCCTCCTCCAAGTAAAAATCCTGGACATACTTGAAAAAGGGGTAATTTAAGGTAAAAAGCGAAACTTTTTTCTCAAACTTACCCGTAATAAGGTTGCATGACATGTAAACTTTGGCAAGTTCATCTTGATACTTATATTCACTATACCAGATTGAGTAATTTTCCTTGTCAAACTTCTCCCAAAAGTATGGGATTGATTTGGTCTCCTCGTTGTTGGAGTAGAAACGCTTGAAGTCATCCATGTTGAACGTTCTAATCAATAAAACCAATATAATAATGTTTTATTCAGAATTTAATTGAACTATTAAGGTGAACTTCTACCATAAATAGTAACATTATAGTAAAATTAGTTATAATTAGACACCAAACCGTCACACAAGGATGTTAGAATTAAATATTAATTAGATTAACTAACTATTAGTGCTCTGCGATAAGGAAAGAATCAGCAGCTATCTAACCGAATATCTAGGGCATCAGCACAATCCTATTTTTCACTAATATCAATACATATATATAAATCACAAGTGAAAAAAGGGAAAACTTAACATGGCAGGGGATGGGGGAAGATGACAGAAAACTTATCCAGTATCAACTTAGTTAAGCTGTTCAAAGATGATTTTCCGCCGCCGTCAAACTTAACACGGCGGTGGATGAGAGAAGATGACAGAAAACTTACCCAGTATTAAGTTAGTTAAACTGTTCAAAGATGATTTTTCGCCATAACACAAAGGACTAACTGCGGTTTTATTAATTAACACATAACGCAACTGTAGTACCTTTTCAGTCTTATTTCAACAGCTTAATTAAAAAATAAACACAAATACCCCTGAACAGATAGTATACAAGACATATTCTCTCAGCATAATTTTTGTGCGTTTCCATCAAAAGAAGATCCATTTTTTACGTTCTAATAGTGATCCCAGAAGATAGCATTAGCCAATTTTTTTTGTCTCAGATATGCATAACGTTGCGTCAAAAGGAGTCATAATTGGAACCGCAAACGAAGTGCATAATTAATTGACTTAATTTTGCTTTATAGGGAGCCTTTCCAGACCAGAGCTTATACGACGAAGGAGCTGGCATAATAAACTTATGATATTTTATGATCAGATTAAAAAAATATTAAGTATTTGTTTAAATGACTATATTATGGAAATCATCCCCAACTTCAATAAGCATATTGTAATTTCTGATGTTCAAAAGCATTTATTGAAATCAATTAAATTAATGGTTTATTTTGCGTCAGAGCTCAATAACACACATTTCGTTCTTTTCGAGATAGAAAATTCTTAGTGTATTTATCTATCAGGATAAATCAAACACCTTCATGCAAAAACCTTTCTTAAAGTCTTTGGAGCTGCAAGAGTTTGCACTGATTTTTTTTTTTCATTTCAACTATAATTTTTGGACAATAGGAACAACATAGGCATTCAGTGAGTGTAAAATAGAACACTATATTTGACCAAATCTTCCCATTTTCGAATTACTTACGCAAAATAAATTTTACTGTCTAAAGGGTGTTTATTAGAGCAAAATTACTGCACTTGCATAACATATTATTGAAATTTATTACAAAAAGCTACACTGAACGAGGGCATCACTATTCATATATTTGATCAACGTCTTACTTCAAAGAGAACAATAAGATTGAGGAGCGTCAGGTGATTCTCCCCGCTTCACAGTAGCTATCATTCACATCAGCTTTACATGTAATGGACCAGCTTGGTTCCTTACATGGATCGCAAGCATGGGCTTCAGAGTTTATTCCGGGTCAAGTGTGAGAGCTGTCTTTTCTTGTTACACTTCCTAGAGGAATTCACTGGTCATAATTTGGTTTATCTGACTTAAATATAAAAAATCCCCCCTTTTCCCCCCTAACTACCGATTGTAACTGCACAAATGCAGTTACTATTTACTAATTAAGCATGATGACCAATATAAATCTACCAAGGACCTTTAGCATCCGCATCGTTTATTATACACTTCAACTGACGAATAATTCAAAATTTTTGAGAACTGGCAGTTTTTTATTTTTAATCTACAAGCGACTCAAGTGACAGGTAATTCGAGGGGCTGAACTCTGTGTAATGGCCCAATATGTATTCCCTTCTCTAATATACTCTATTGATATTAAGGAGGGGGGATTCGCCTCTTTTATACCGTCTTTCAATAAAATTTCTCTTCTTAAAGCTTTATTAAAGTTGTTTTGTTGTTGGAAAACTATCATACAGGGATATGGCCCTGTTTAATTCTTTTTATTACGAATTTAATCTGCATCAATCAGACTGGAGATCATACAATAGACATACATAAATCTACCTTTTTTCAATCTCTATCTTTTTGGCATCTTAAAGGCATATTTAAATAGATTTAATGCTCAAAGTTAATACAATATGCCAATCTGTCTTATGTAACTATACATATAAGTTGTCCTGAATTTTTAGATAGATTGTGCTGATACTTTTCTCAGCTTTGTCAGAAGCCTTTCCAGACCATAATGCTTATAAGAAGAAGCAGTTGGTAGGATAAACCTCTATTGCTCTATGACGATATGGAAAGAAATTCAGCATTTAGCTGAAAATCTATGGAATCATCAAATTCATGTGTTTATGTTTTATTATCCAGACATATAAACAACACAAGTGAACAAAACCAAATTGAGGGGATGGAGGGGGATTGTAAAGCTTCAAATTTAAATTGTGCTATTGCATAACCTTGCTTTTAGCCATCCTGGTTGCAGTGCTAGCTAACAGCCTAGTAATTTCATTGGGCGTTCGTGTTAAAATACCCAAGCTGCGTGTTCTTGGGACTCAGGTTCAGATTGAGGTGCTCTAATACCATACAATGTAATAAATAAATAAAAAAAAGTTTAAATTTAAAAGCAAAAACGTAAAATAAAACCATTCAAAGAAAATTAAAGAGATTTAAAACTCGGACTGACTTTTGAGAGTAAAACACAAATGTCATCAACCGATTTTTAAAGATCACTATCAATAAGGATCAAAGTGAATTTTTTAAAATTTAATAAATGGTTATATATATAAGTCTTAGGATATTGTTAAGAGTGGTATATTGTTTTTGGAGCTCCAATTGAGGTCGTTCTTTCAATTTAAATTATCTTACCCCTTGGGCATCTCGTCAAAGGGATCCTTGCTCTTGGGTTCAGCTGCAAGAGCCTCCTCAACAGCATCTGCTGGTTCTTCTTGCTCTTTCTTTGGCACTTCCTTCTTTTCTGGTTTTGCTTTCACTGCTTTTGGGGCCTTTTCTGTCTTCTTCTTTTCTCCACTTCCGATCTAAAATACAATTGATGGAATAATAAATACAAAATTCATCTTTAAGATAGGAAGTTCGAACTGCTATAAAAACTATTAATAATTTACCCTGTTTTCAAAAGGGGTGCCAAATATTTCACAACAAGAGCATTAAAAGAATTACTTTCAATTTTGAAGTCAAATTTAATGACATTTCTCAACGAATTAGAATGATCTTGTTAAGTTTCATTCCTAGCAGTCCAGACTATACAAAGTGTATTCGATGTTCAATTATGAAGCGTTCACTATGTAAACTATTGTAAGGCATAGAAAATTGTATAAAAACAAGTCTACATCTGTTGATACTTACGCAAGTAATAAATCTTTCTGTAATTTTGGTTTAAGATTGATTCTTTTTAAGATTAAATGCATGATAATTTCTATACCAAAGAAATTTGGCAATGCCGTGAAAATTTTGGTGAAAATAAAAGTGTATTTATCTATGTATCTATCAATATTCCACAACTGGTTCGATCCGACTATATAATAAAAGTGTTATGACAAACTTAAGGTATATGTTCCCTTTAAAAGAAGCGATTTCGCGACAAGTCTGCAGCTGCATCAAAAGGACAAGATCCTTACGCATTTTTAAAGGAGGATCAAAGCTTGATTCAAAAACAGGAAAAATGTCTTGTTTTTAACCAATTTTCTAAGTATTCTCAATCTAAAAACCATGCACATTAAATTTTTATCATTGCAATGCGGCAATTGGATAGGTCTGAATCTAAGCTATGGATTGACAGAAATAATATTCTATTTCGTTGATATATCCAAAACCTAGGGGCAGGCATGCAAAAAGTGCCATAGCAATTTTCAAATTTGTTGCCAATATTTTTCTGAAAATACCATTTTTACATATAAAAATACTATTGCTCGAAGAAAAGCTATCAAAACACAAGTTGCGATTTGGACCTTTTTACATACCTGCCTAGGAGAGCATAAAAATGACATGCTAAAGATTGCACAGGGAACACGAACCTTAAGAAACGTGTTACTTTAACACGTTTAGAAAAAAAAAGAAAAAAAAAAAAGAAAAAAAAAAAAAAAAAAAAACGCACTCGTGATTTGTCTTCTGGCAAAAAATACGAAATCCCACATTTTTGTAGACTGGACCTTGAAATTTTTTCCGCAGGGTTCTCTGATACGCTGAATGCGATGGTGTGATTTTCGTTAAGATCCTATAACTTTTAGGGGTTTTTCCCCCTATTTTCCAAAATAAGGCAAATTTTCTCAGGCTCGTAACTTTTGATGACGAAGATTAAATTTGATGAAACTTATAGTCGTTCGGACTGAAGCCCAAGCTTAGTCTTGGGACAAAAAAGTTAATATTCTTATATATTTTCCTAGCATAACACCTTGTGCTTTATATTGTTGTGGGATTACGTAAAGATAGGACTCTCTAGAACAAAATTAAATAAAATCTTTTCTCAATGTTTATTTTCAGAGAAATCATCTCAGGCTCTGTTGAAGTTCAGGCATTGTATTAAAGTTATACAATTTGAAAAACACAACCAAGAAACATTATTTAGTAAAAGTTTCAATAGCTTTCTATAAGAATTTCTATAAATTTCCACAAGAATCACTCAATAAGGATTTCGGCGAGAGATAATTGAATCTAAAACTCTCTTAAGACAAGCAGACAAGTGATTTTACTTCAATCCATATTTGTAACTTCAAAATACAAAATTGTATCTGATTTCCATTTTTTTTAAGTATCAGTGTCCTTGCCTCAAGACGTAAATTAATGAGTCGTTGGAAATGACTAAGATTACTTTTTTTCTCTCGCAAAACAATCACACTGTATGATTTTTGATTGTTTATGCTTTTTAACTGTATCTGATTTATGCGTTTCTGATTTCGTTTATGTAACAATTCGAACGTTTCTGGTTTTTGATTTTTCAAGTGATGATGTAATCGAGTGTTTACGATTTTCGATTGCAGTTTTTTTCCGAGTGTCGATGTAACAATTCGACTGTTTATGATTTTGAATGAGATGTTTTGATTTTTTGAGCGTTTATGTAAGACTACTAAGTATACATACTCCTTGATTTTTTTATTCCTTTCGTTTTAATACTGAAGTCCATAAAATGACGATCATAATATCCCAGCCATTCGAAAAAAAAACAAAACAAAAAAACTTACAGCTGCCTGGAACTCAGCATACTTCTTTGGATCGAATTCACCAGCCTTTTCGCACAGCTTGAAGTCGCCAATCACAGCCTTGACCTGCTTCTGGTTAATTAGAGTGATAAACCAGCGGTTGGTATTGACATAAGATTTTCTGGAATGCTCCTGCCGAATTGCTTTCGGCGTCGAGAGTGATGCTACATGGCACCTCGATTTAGACCGGTCTCTTGGAAGGATGTGGACATCCTCCTGAATATTTGTCATGGCTGAGAAGGCACATGCCGTGTCCTTCCATCTGGTTGGGGAACGACCTCTTGGGCGTTTCCCACCATGAAGCACGGGATCAAAGAATCCTTTGATCTTACACGTACGGTTTTTTTTAAAGGTAACATATTCTTGGATTTTTTTTTTGTTAAATATAAGTAGAACAGGCCATGAGTGTGACTCATTTTTTTTACCTTTTAAACCCAGAGCAGAAGCTTCCTTATTAGAAGCAAACGTTTAGGTGGGAAGCATTCGGTAGTTCATCACGTAATTTGCCAGGTACTTAATACCGTACCAGAAGAATACCTTGGTTATTCCGGGCTGGGGTGGCTCTACTGTACCAACACAGTTAAGTTCAATTCTTAAGATTGACGATGGTATTTCTTTTTTTTCTCTGCTTATTCTTTTTGTTCGGTTAATTTTTAAGCCTTTCGGTTAAAGGCTTAATTTTTCTTAGGTCATAATCTAGATGAATTAGTCTCTATATAACTTTTTAGAACTTTAATCCAAGGAGTTTTTAACCTACAAGGAGCTTCAGGAAATGGATCCTGAATCATCTCACTTCTTAAAGACAAATTCTAGTTGAATTAGTTTTTGTTGTTGCACAACTCATCCTTGTCAGAAGCTTTTCCAGACCAGAATGCTTATAAAAAGAAGTATCTGGTAGGATAAACTTCTCTTACTCTATGATGATATGGAAAGACATTCAGCATTTAACTGAAAATCTATGGAATCATCATACTATATAATTAATACTCATTTCACAGATTAAGGGAATACTGCACTGGCATTAACACTAGGGAAATGAAAGATAGCTTTAGGGGCGATATCTGTTTTCAAGAAACCAGTACTAGCCTGTTCACATGATGCTAACATATATAGGGAAACCCAAAAAGTATGGATAGGTTCTAAGAGTGGAAACTAGGGCTAGTGTTAACAAAAAACTGTGAACATCACCTAGCGTTTGGCGACACGTTCTAATTCTGTCACGAACTGGACCAGACACTGATTAATATACTAATTTTTCCAAATACACAAATTAAAATAGTTATTCTTATTACACTAAAAAATCCAATCGCCGTCAAAACATTAGATTGTTGTGGGGGGGGGGGGGTTTGGGTTGGAGAGTTTCAAAACTAATAGGAAAGGAAATTCATATTTGTGTCATACAAATACGAGAGAAAAACAGCATTATCCAACGAAACTATAAAAAGTTAAAGAACTTCTAATAATTATTGCTTGCTATCTTTTTTTTTACTTTGGCTTTATTTTCCAAAAAGAAGAATAATTTGTTTTCTTTTTATTTATAACTTTTTGTCCCTACTTTCGAGCTTTACTGAAAATCCAAATTCGAGCACGTTCAAACCCAACTTTTGCAACTATACCCATTTTTAAGTGCAAAGATTTTCGTATTTCGTATCTATACTGTACATGCACTACAAAATGTACAAGCATTGTACATTTAGGGAAGTTTTGTGGGAGGGGTTTCACTATAATGTTTTTAAAAGCCAGCTTTAAGGGCCAGACCCTAAATACCTGATATGTTTCCAGAAGTGCTTGATCAGAAAGAGAAAAATTCACATCATTTTCTACAAATATTTTAGAAATTTTGAAAAACATGTCAAGAAATTTTGTCAAAAAGAATTGAACTGAGTTTTTATGGTGTTTTCCCAATTAGCCTTTCTTTTGTAACTAAATCATTAGATTTTTTTCTAATTGCACTATAAAAAAAAATCAAATATTGCGAAAATATCACACATAAGGTTGTATGCTGTGATATGTTTCATCACTAAAACAAGTATTAAAATCTATCGCAGGAGATGAGTGTCTGGCGTGCTCTGTAAAAAGCTGACCCATACTAACTACGAGCAAATGACTAGATGTTCTAATCTTATCTTTTTCTGTGTTTCGTAAAACAAACCCAAAACTTAATGACAACATGCTTAACTGATTGCCGTCCACATATTTAGTAAATTGCAAAACAAGCATAAGTAAAAATTACACCCTATCAGACTTTTATCTCCAAATAAGGCTGAGAATTAGTAACTACACAATTAGAGATGAAAAGGTACCTAAAAGCCTCGTCCAAAACATGCTGATAGAGATGGAGTAATGTGCATGTGACAACAATATCAGCTAAGGTAATTCTTTCTCCTACTAGGTAAGTTCTTGTAAGAAGATGGTCATCTAAGGCTTGAAGGGCTTTGTCTATATCCTCCTTTGCTCGGGCCGTAGCCTGCTTGTTAAATTGCATAATACCTAAGACAGGGAACACCCAGGTACACGATGCAGGGAGAATTTCAGTATCAGCAAAAGTCTTTCATTGAATAATTTGAGCCTTTTCCAAGTCGCTGCTGCCCCGAAGTGTTTCATTAGCAACTGAAAATTAACAGATTTTATTCAGCTTTTTTTTTTCAAACGGAACTAAATAAAAAAAAAGCAGTAATTAAAAGATTGAAAACATAACTTTGGGCCTTTTAGAGCCAGCAACAATAGATTAAGCATTCCCTCGGTGAAAAAAAAAACTTTAAAATAAAAAATCTCTTTTATAAAATAACTTAATTTCGTTTTGTTCGCTGTAAAAAGTAAAACCAATTGTGCATTGGACGTGTGAGGATTTGTGACGCCATTCATTTTTTTTTTTCAAATTAGGGCCTAAACGTATTTTCTCGAAATCATGATTTATCTAGATCTTTATTTTTCACATTAGAAAATTGTAGAATGTCAATATTCAAAAAGAAATTTACTGTCATTTTTCGAAAAAATTCACAAATAAATAAATAAATATGTTATCGAACAAATTTTGTCCGTGGCTAAGGATAATCAAGCCCTGCTTAAGATTTTAAATAACGTAAGTTTGACATGTTACGGCGAAATTCAACATAGCTACCAAAACTAGAATTTTGGGATAAGCAATAACAAATTTTGGAAAAAATTCCAAGAAAGCATTTTCCATTAGTTTACTTACGGTGATGGTGATGGTTAATACATTTTTTACGCCAGCCTGGACCTGTTCAAGCACTAAAGATTATACTGAACATAACTTAACTATTTAACATAGAAAATTGCATAAATAGTGTGAAAGCTACTTAAGACCGCAGAAAAATAGCATAAAAAACTTGCAGAGGGAAAATAAACCCTGAAAATTAGGAAGAAAGTAGTAGGCTAAATGGAACTTTCAGAGATTTTTAAGGTTTTAGCTGATTCCAAGAGTTTATCTCCTCTCAACTATTTTCTTTAAAATATAGAAAAGATATTCGTCCCGAATGTGTTTTTGATACTTTTTTTGTCTTTTCAAAATTGTTGGAAGCCAGAGCCATTATCGAATACCAGTTTTATCTTGGCTATTCTCTGTACTTTTGTGACCTCTGTACTTTTTATTCTAGCGTTATTCTTAATAATAATGATTTTGAACAATCCAAGAACGACTATTACAGGTATTTTAAATTTTTGTTCTATCTTTCCCAACCTTTCCATAATAGTAATTTAATTTCGCTATATTTAGCAATACAGACTATTGAAACATTTCTAATATAAACTTCTAAATTATTAAAAGATGCTCCATTAACGACGTTCGATACCATAGATTTCATTTTGCGAGTCTCGGCGTCGGCTGACAGTCTCAGACAAAGGGTCCATTAGCAAATTCTTCCAGTACCACAGGTAGCTTCCAAATTAATTTTGGTAAAAATGACAGCGAATCTAAAATCCTATCAACGAGAGCTAATGTCTCTAAATTCCTGTCGTAAAAATCCTATGTCTGTAAAATCCTGTCGAAGAGCAAATGAGAGGCTAATGAGAAAAAGATGAGAGAGCTAATGAGAAAAAGTAAATACACACGCTTGCCTTTTTTTTATTTTTTTCAGTTTTTTTTAGTTATTAGATTTTTACCTTTTTTTAGTTTTTTAGCTTTTTTAGTTTTTTTTTCTTTTTAGTTTTTTTTTGTAGTTTTTACCTTTTTTATTTTTTTTCTTCTTTTGTATTAGTGTGAAATAATTCAGACGTCATATGCGAACAAACATGACGTCACCTGATCCATCCACAGATCCACCTGATCCATCCACAGATCCACAGACAACTTATTTTTATATATA